>NC_090322.1:11777518-12078499 GCF_040869045.1 Eurosta solidaginis
CGAAAAAATATATAGTTTAAGGCAGTCCGAAACTATAAAGTCTTGCGAAACTGTTTTAGGGTATTCGCGATAAACAGCAACCAACTTTTCGCAGCATCTACAGCCACCTTAAGGCACATCATTAATCATTTCCAAAATAAAAAATATTTGACACACATTTTCTTCGGTGGCTGCCTTGCTGCGAAAAAGGTAAGGGGAATCAATTGTTGTATTTTCTCTCATAATCATTCTTTTTTGTTTCAGCACACACATATGAATTGCACTGCAAAAGAAATCTGTGTCACTTGCATCATATTTTGTGCAAAATAATGCACATCATGGAATAATAGAAAGAAATGATTGCTAAGGCATGAAACAAAGAAAATGATGAGAAGAGAAAAGGACCAAAAAAAAAAACAAAAAAAAAATAAACTGATAAAAAGAAAAAATTTTACGAAATAAAAAGGAGAAGTAAAATGATGTAAAAAGAACAAAAAAAATTTATGAGAAGGGAAAAAATGGCATCCGTGACTACCTGTTTGTCTGTGTCGCACTGTCTGCATATTCAACGCCATTATTGCCATTGATTTTTCTTTCGGGAATTGGCAGTGTCTATGTCAACTTCAATAAACTCCTAGCTGGTCCTACGACTTTATTGCGCCGGCAAACAGCTATCCTTAGTGGCTGGCTGCTACGTGCTCCGACTACATTTCTAGTACGATGACTGGGCCTATTGCTTTTATCGAGTTCTTGTGTTTCTCTTGCGGCTACAAACAAAATGTATGCTAATGCAGCGGTGCTTCTGTTGCTATTGCTGCCGATTTAGTTAAACATAGTTTTTTTTTAGCGTTGTCAATGTTGCTGCCATTTAAGAGTAATGGTATTGAGGCAATGTTGCGCAGTTTATGCCGTTTCTTTTAACGCCCTGTTGTGGGAATTTTGATTATTTTGCCAATAAAGGTGTTGCTATTCAAATCTCTTAAGGTGTTGAATGTTGGATGTTGAAGTGTTGAATATATGTACATAAGTTGATTTATAGCCGTCCAACAAGGCGCTCCAGTCGCATCTTCATTGGGTTAACTGGCGCCAATCGATCACAACAAGTGAATTTAAATCGTTTTCCACCTGGTCCTTCCAACAGAGGTGCCGCCGTCCTCTTCCTTTGCTGCCATAGTCGGGTTCCGATTTAGATCTATTGTACTTGACATTTCAGCCTATTACTGTATGTGGAGGCTTTTAATGCATTTAAGTACCTCCTCAGGTTTTTTACTCCAGATAAGATTGAAGAGTTACGCTACCTATAAGGGAGAGTCCCTGTCTTGGCAGAGCGACGCATTTGCAAAGAACGTTAACCGTTAGTGATGTTGTAGACTCCAGGGTTCCATATAAAACGCAATTGGAGCTCCGCTTAGATTAATGAGTTTGGCTGATACTCTCGTTGCTGGAAGTATAAACAATTTAGGCTGCAGACCACTTAGGACTCCAATGGATTCATCTACCAACTGCATGTAAGGCTGCCTCGCTGTTTGACATAATAAAGATACTTCTTGAGGATAAGCTTCGTCGTAGACATTCTTTACCGAGTAGCAACCCATTGGTATCGATTTTTTGAAGTTCGGCACATAGATGCCAGCTCGCGTCTTTCCGTAATCAAATTTTGATACATCCGCGAAACAGACCTCTTTGACAGGGTCAGTATCGGGTGGAGTCGAATCGGCGCTTCGCTGTTAAGGGGAACATTTCAACACACAATACAACGACGATTCTAAGTTAAAAGGTAGGGTTGGAGGGAGGGTCTATTCAGAGGATCGAGACCTCTTACTCTCTTTCACACTAAATGATCACTGAATTGTCTGTCAAGCAGCGGACAGCCAAGCGGCTGTTAAATGAATTGACACTTACTCATTCTGTTCTGAACCTACATTAAACTATCGGCCATCTCTTCACCACATCGCCTAACAGAGCCGTTTACATCTCACATGAGTGCAGATGCACAGAGACATTGAGGTAAAATGTATTGCCGCGAACATGGCAGGGCATAACAAAGCAGATTCTTCCTGACACAGAACGTTTAGAAGTTCATCTATCGTTAAGCCAATAATAGATGGCTAGAAATGATGGCAAAGAAGAAAAGGAGCAAACGGTCCATCACCTCATGTGCAATTGTCCGGCGGTAAGTAGTGCCACACAGCGTTTCTAAGTAGCTCCCTTTCTAAACAAGCCAGGTCGTCGAGTACTTTCTTGCCTTTGTCAGGTGTTCGAAAGGCCTCCGCGGCAGCCACTTCAATTTAATCTAGCGCTCTTCTAGGTCTTTCAAGTTTGCAGTAATGATTCTGAGGATAAGCTCGCCTTTTCCTATATATGTGCACCAAAAAATTAACGCAATGCAATTTTAACGGAAGTGCCTTTACTTACTACTTCAAAGTCTAAACTATATATAACTCACCCTTTCAGTCAGTTACCTTCCCCTTTATCCACTGAAGACACAAGCCCAGCCAGTCTACATTGCGAAACAGCGGATGTCTGTAAAAGCGACCTTGCAAACGCCCGCAGCTAGCTCTGTGTAGCCGTTGTAGCATTTTGTTGCTGTTACTACCCATTTTACCATTGCAATTATTTGCATTTGGAATAACAAGATTTCAACGCTTATCGCCAATTTTATTTAAATATCCACATTGGGAAATTTGCCGACACTTCCGGTTGCGTTGTTACTTATTTAAAGCGCTTGTAGTACGTTTTTTGTTCTTGTTTTTTTTTCTTCTATAAAATACTTTTTGGTCTGTCTGGACAGAGCAATTCGTTCAAAGAACTTTGTCTTGTTTCTTGTTTACTTGCATGCTTCCTCTTCTTCCTTTGGCACAACAAATGTCAACACCCATTTTAACTGTACTTCATTACAGCCGCTAATGCCCTGCTGCTACTCTTACTCTCTTTCCTCATTATTCAAATGTTCTTTGTAGTTTAATATAAAGCAATGGACTAGGGTAACCTCTTAGTGCACTGCTTGTTAAATATTTTGTTCTTTCGCTCTTACTACTGCACCCACATTCCATAACTAGCACTGGTGTTGTTTATTTGTTTGCTCTTAAAGGCTGGTTTTGTTTGTTTGATTGTTGTTGGTTGTCGTTTTTGTTGTTGCAGAAGTTGTGAAAATATATTGCAATTGCATATGTCAGGCAATAAACTTGGCCGACATGCGAAAAACCAAAATAAACACCCACTCGCAAGTGCTCAAGCATTCGTGTGTAGGAATGTGCACTGAACAACACTGGTGGTCACGTCATTAACACGAATTCAGAAGTAAAAACAGGTCAGGTGGTCTTCATGCTTAGAGACAACTTACCGAATTTTAGCAATTTTTGTAGCTTTGGCGGTTCTTGATCGCTCTAGTACTCAGACCCGAGTACTGGAGTAGGTGTACAAAAAGGACGCACTCTTCAGGTTACTCGTTTTCAATGATAAACATTTGAGCAAAATGAAGTGACCTATTTTTCAGTACGAACTAGTTCTCACAACTATGTGGCCTCCTCAACTCGGTTACTCTTCTCTTTTCGTTTTTTTGTTGTTGCGGTTGTGGCGAAAGTAATTGCTTTCAGACATATAACTGCTACGGCAGTGACTGATTCTGATTTGTTGTGGATTCAGGTCGTTCCGCTTTTAACATATATCCTATCTGACAGTCAATAATGCTGCCACAGTTAGAGATATGTATATACCAAAACGTTACTAAATAAGCACTTTATTCGAGTTTATTCGTAGGTTCTACATGGTACAAACTCTAACGCATCCAAGATACATATTTTTTGTTCATAAGGGTTAAAAAAGTACTCACTAGGAGCCGTTTTCATCAACATTAGTTGTTCACTTCTCTAGAAGTTATTGAAATATTAGAGTTGTGCTTTTTCGTTCATTTCAGAGATTCGGTTCTTTCGTTCTTTTTCTGATGAACGAACAAGGTGTTCTTTTTGTTCATCTGTTCTTTTTTTTCAAGCAAATTTGTTCACTGCTGCTTGCACCCGCGAAAAAAGCTAACAAGTATAGATGGGGGTGTGTATGCAGCAATGCTTTGTGTAGGTATATTTAAATGTGTTACGAATAAATAAGTTAATATGTATATGTATAATTAACTTCAAAAAAAGTTACAAATTTCGGAAGATCCAGGAAATTGAAAGAGTAAAGAAACAAATTGTAAATATGAACTTTTCAAGTTTAATAAATGTAATAATTAGTTTCTTACAAAAGATGTTTTTCATAAATAGTCCATACATATTGTAACGAATTTACTTGAAATTTCCCTTATTTGCAATCTTCGACTAAGGTTCGAATCACTAAACTGTTGAATAAATAACTCCAATATTAAATAATGGAAAAACGGCCTTTATTAAGGTACTTCACAATAAAACGTATAGCTTGCTTAATTAAATCAAACTGATTGGTAGCTTAAATGAAACTGATTATCGCCTCTACTGTCGTCGCCTTTTTATACTCTCTGATTTCCTCGTTGCATATTTCTAGGCTTTTCTAATTCCAGAACTTACTAGTTGGTTATAAATTTCTCAGCTACAACTACAGATGTATAATTTTTATAGCTTCTCTCATACCCCATGCGCTTGTATGTGTGAGCAACACTTCCACAATTATAACTGCATACCTTTAGGAGCATCTCAGATAAGATATCTGCATGTGTTTCTGCATCTCTTCTCCGCTGCGTGTACGTACATAGGTGTAGACAAAATGATTAAATTATTGATGTGCATTCACGTCACTGCTTAGCATCGGCATAGAAATGGCAGTACCCCTTAGTGTTGCTAACATTCGTAACAATATATTGTTGTGGCAGTGCCACATACAAAGATAACCACACATATCTTTAGTGTAGTGTAAGTGGCATCATCGACATTTGTGCTCACTGTGAATTTCTGTGTATGTATGTATGAATTTACAATGTTCGCGAACGAGAAGAGAGAAAGAATAACATTAGACAAAACGAACTAAAAGAACAAAAAGAACCGAAATCGAAGATCTAGTTCACTTGTTCAGTTGAGAGACCCGGTCAATTGAACAAATTCAGAACGAAACGACCCAACTCTGTGAAATATTCGTTTTCTCCATAGTTACTAAATCTACGCGTCTCAGTTAAGCGCAAGGAAAAAGTCCTCTACAGAATATTAAAAATTGACGATTTTACAGGGGGTTGGCCATTCTGTGTTGGTGAAAACGAAAATTTCAAATGCAGCTTTCTGATAGTTTATTATCCTTAGGGCCGTTTTCATCCTCTTCAATTAAGGTAGAATTAATCTGGAAGATAGCAATGCCTACATTTTTCACCAACACAGTGTGAGCAAGTTCCAATCAAATCGATAAATGTTTTTGAAACAAATCGCAAAATGTTGTAGATACGCGAAAACCAACAAAACAGCTGACTTTTGTTTAAACTTCATCCTTGTACCTAACTGACAGTCGATGCTTTAGTTAACATGAAGAAAACGATAATTTTAGTATTTTATCGATAATTGATTGTAGAGAAATTTTACCTTTCTGCTTTGCCTCGTCCAACGTGCTTCCTGTATGGTAATGATGTCGGACTTTGTCTTGAAAAAGGTTAGCAACTATCCGGAAGGGTAGGGCGTCGATACCTTCTTCTAAAATACCTTCTTCTAAAAGAGTGTGGACGTTCCAGGCTCAGTCACTCAAATCATGGTCTTTAAAACATAGTTCGTTAAAAGTTTGTCATGTTCTTCATCTGAAAAAAGACTTCTCATCCAAAGTTTGTTGTTTTTATGTTTTATTGGATGGCGTTTTTGCGTGGCAGACCCCAAGCCTAGCGCACGACCCAGAATTTTAGTCGCTTTATACGACAAGCATACATATCTTGTTATGCAAATGGACAAACACGCTCCGGCAAAGAAACAGAGAAAGGAGGGTAGTTGGGAGAGGCAGGTGGATAAAGACTTAACCAATAAATGATGGTTGATCTTGAATACCCTAGAAATAAGGGGTATCAATCGAAAAGTAATGTCAAGCGGGTTTCTCCGGCCCAAGTAGAATTTTTTACACTAAAGTTCAATTTTATTGTACTGTTCTAATCGTCTGACCACAAGTGTTCAGACATTCGGTCAGAGAGGTGCTGCAGCATAAGAATTTCAAACACTAGCCTTACATAAAAAGGAAATCAAAAATAAATAAAACGATTTTGTCGTAGACCATAAATTAGGCTTTTTCTTGTACTAGCGTATGTTTTTATAATGACATAAATTTAAATTTCTCTTTACAGGATGTTCCTACAAATAAACATACACGCATACATAAAAGAAACTATATATGAATATTTATATGCAGAGATATTTTTCCTTCAACAGTTCTATGCATTTACAAGATTTTAATGCTAAATTGAATGGTTTTTGTATTTATTTAAAATATCCTATTTTGCATGCAAATGACGTGACAACACAATAAATAAACAAGATTTGCGAATAATGCCGAAACTTTTGTGGATATTGGGCGTTGCTTTGAAGTTGCTCCGTTTGTTTGTAAAGTTCTGTATACAAATTCTTTCATTTTAAAAATATGAGATTTTCTCTATGACTAAATTTGCCAACCTCTTTAGTGTTGCCATGTTGATTTCTTGATACAGATGTAGCTGAGATTTCCACGTGTACTAGGCATCTCTCGATGAATTGTAATCATCTACCCACCTACACTGACATCAGTTAATCTTTCCACTAACAGAGAGCTATCTTCCTATAAGTCAATAAAATATGCAAATACATGTTATTGTTTGAGGCCGTAAAGACCCCAGACCCAGACAAACTCGTTATATGTCAGAAGGTATTAGTGGGTTTTTCCTAGTGGGATGCCAGCACATTGTAACTATTTCTACAGAAGCTTGTAGCACATAGAAATGGTTGTTATGCAAACAAAATTTGCCTTTGTGCTGAACTAGTTAAACATGGACCTAGCTATCTTAAAAATATCAGCATCTCTTCAGAATTTATCAGTAGAGAGGCTTTACTTTATTTCTGTGGTTCAGTGGTATATCGAAAAGAATCAAAAGAATCCGTAAAGGAAGAAGTAACTACTTCCCTGCAGCAAATCGTACTAGTTCTAAACTAGCACAGCACATAGAGACCGTACTAGTTCTTACTATATCCCGTTGCATTGCTTTTAACTGACACTTTTAAAAATGCGATGTCCTACGAAATGGCAGTTGTCCCACTTTGCAGACCTTTTGAACGCGTTTGTTTCTGCTTCAGACGCAGGTGGTAGCCATTTAATTTATTTAAACTCGTTTTCTATCAACTGAGCTGTACTGCCTACGACTGACACCAGTTCGGAGGTAGTCATTTAACCAGAAGTACGAAACTGGTTCTCTGCGTGACTGTCCCCATTTTCACACTATTCTCAAAATTTTTTAATAATATTTTTAGTAGGATGATAATAACAGATAAATGATAAATCACAGAAAATAAATTATTCCACTTCTGAAAAATACAGCAATAAAGTTAACACAATTAACATACATATTTTACAAGCTGTCTTACGATTACCAATTATTACGTTTAAGCTTCTAAAATCAAATATACGTTTTGGGCCCGTTTAGTTGGTCGCTTCAAAGCTGTAGCCGTTACATCTCCACTACAACACAATGCAAGGCTTCCATTAAAAACACACTCAATTCCTTCACCAGCATTCTCTATCTGCTTTGTTTTTCCAGCTCGTGTTCTCACACGTGCTAACTTACAATACATGCAGCTCTAAAGCACAGCATAGCAGTTTACCGTTTTCAAACCTTTATAGGCGGTCATTTAATCAATTATTAAAAAAATTATTCACAATAAAAATGAACACCTTTTAAGAGCGTAACAACACTAACGTCAACCACTTACTTGGATGACAGCTATACGAATACTAAGTGCCAGCAATAAAAGCACTGATTATCTTGTGTTGTGCGGTATGTGTACGCTGAATGAGAGTGAACGTTTACTGCTGCAATCATCACCTCACATAACGGCATCACCTTACACGGGGCCACTACCATCACTGGCGAGATGTTTGCTGCTTACATATACATTTGCAAATATCTTAAACTTTTGCTTAGGATGATGTGCGTCGCAGTGCCTGCCTGCTTCTTTACTGCTCTTTCGTGTTTGTGCGTCGTTGCTATACCTTTTGTATGGTTGTTGCTGCTTATATTATTTTTATACTCAGTTGAGCAGAGCTCACGGAGTATAGTAACTTTGATTGGATAATGGTTGGTTGTACAGGTATAAAGGAATCGAGATAGATATAGACAAATTTGATTGAGCCATGTCCGTCCGTCCGTTAACACGATAACTTGAGTAAATTTTGAGGTATCTTGATGAAATTTGGTATGTAGGTTCCTGAGCACTCATCTCAGATCGCTATTAAAAATGAACGATATCGGACTATAACCACGCCCACTTTTTCGATATCGAAAATTTCGAAAAACCGAAAAAGTGCGATAATTCATTACCAAAGACGGATAAAGCGATGAAACTTGGTAAGTGAGTTGAACTTATGACACAGAATAAAAAATTAGTAAAATGTTGGACAATGGGCGTGGCAACGCCCACTCTTAAAAGAAGGTAATTTAAAACTGTGATAGACGGACGGCATACCTCCAGTGTTTTAGATGTGCGCACGATCCGAGGACCTAACATCGGCTCGGACCATTATCTCGTTGCAGCCAAAATACGCACCAGCCTCAACGCGGCTAAAACCAAGGAACACAAAACACAAGGAAAGCTAGACGTCGAAAAGCTTCAATCACAACAGACTGCCAATGATTTCGCAACTCGACTCTCACACTTGCTCTCTGAGAACACAACTCATCCTGAAGGAATACAGGAGCAGTGGGAGCATATCTCCAAAGCACTTCGTACTGCCGCCGAGGAAAAAATTGGTTAGCGGCGGCCACGAAAAAACAACTGGTACGATGAAGAATGCCACGTTGCAACCGAAAGAAAAGATGCTGCCTACAGGGCTACGTTAAAATCGAGCGCGACAAGAGGAGTGTGTGAACGCTATCGTGAGTTGAAAAGGGAAGCGAGATGCCTTTTCAGGAAGAAAAAAGCAGAAGCAGGAAGGCGTGAGTTCGAGGAGCTTGAGCTGCTAGCCACCAGGAATAACGCCCGAAAATTCAACCAAAAAATACAGCGACAGACGGAAGGTTTTAAGACCGGGCAAACTCCTGTAGGAATGAAAGCGGCGACCTTGTAACTGATGTCCAGAGAGTGTTTAGATTATGGAGGGAATACTTCTCTGCTCTCCTAAATGGAGGCAGCAATTCACCGCGCAGAGATGAAGAACCCGATCCCGCAATCGATGATGATGGAATATATTTCCCCCCGCCCGATTATGACGAAGTTAGAATAGCAATAACCAGATTGAAAAACAACAAGGCCGTGGGCGCTGATGGATTGCCTGCGGAGCTATTCAAGTACGGCGGCGAGGAGTTGATAAGGCGCATGCAGCAGCTTCTTAGCAAAATATGGATGGACGAGTGCATGCCCGACGGTTGGAATCTAAGTGTTCTTTGCCCAGTCCACAAGAAGGGGGATATTGCAAAATGCACCAACTATCGTGGAATCAGCCTTCTTAATATCGCATATAAGGGCCTTTCAAGTGTATTATGCGAAATATTGAAGCCCACCGTGAACCGGCTGATTGAACCTTATCAGTGCGGCTTCAGACCTGGTAAATCTACCATCGACCAGATTTTCACAATGCGCCAAATCGCGAAAAGAGAATCGACACACATCACCTCTTCGTCGACTTTAAAGCCGCCTTCGACAGCACGAAAAGGAGCTGCCTATATGCCGCTATGTCTGAATTTGGTTTCCCCGCAAAACTTATACGGCTGTGCAAAATGACGTTGAGCAACACCATCAGCTCAGTCAGAATTGGGAAGGACCTCTCCGAGCCGTTCGAAACTAAACGAGGTTTCAGACAGGGTGACCCCCTATCGTGCGATTTCTTTAATTTGATGCTGAAGAAAATTATACTAGCTGCAGAACTTAACCGCACTGGAACAATATACTATACAAGTGTGCAATTACTGGCATATGTTGATGACATTGATATCATCGGCCAAACACCCGCGCTGTTAGTTCTGCTTACTCCAAACTGGAAAAAGAAGCGGTAAAGATGGGTTTGATGGTGAATGAGGACAAAACGAAGTACCTGCTGTCATCCAGCAAAGAGTCAGCGCATACGCGCCTTGGCAACCACGCTACTGTTGGCAGCCATAATTTCGAAATAGTAAAAGACTTCGTTTATTTGGGAACCAGCATCAACACTAGCAACAACATCAGCACTGAAATCCAGCGAATAATCAATCTTGCCAATAAATGCTACTTTGGACTAGGTAGGCAATTGAAAAGTAAAGTCCTCTCTTGGCGAACGAAAATCATACTCTACAAGTCACTTATCGTGCCCGTCCTGCTATATGGGGCAGAAGCATGGACCATGACAACAGCAGATGAAGCGGCTTTGGGAGTGTTCGAGAGAAAAGTTCTTCGAAAGATTTATAGACCTCTACGCGTTGGCGATGGCGAGTACCGAAGAAGATTTAATGATGAGCTGTACGAGCTATACGCAGACATCAACATAGTCTAGCGAATTAAAACGCAGCGGCTGCGCTGGCTAGGCCATGTTATGCGAATGAAAGATGATGCTCCGGCCAAGAAAGTGTTTCTATCGGAACCCGCCTATGGAAGCAGAGGTAGAGGGCGGCCCCCACTCCGTTGGAAGTACCAGGTGGAAAACGATTTAAACTCCCTTGGTGTGACCAATTGGCGCCGGTTGGCGGAGCGAATGAGCGACTGGCGCGCCTTGTTGGACGGCCATAACTGTTTAGACGGTTAAGCGCCAATTAAGTAAGTAAGTAATTTAAAACTTTTGCAAGCTGTAATTTGGCAGTCGTTGAAGATATCATGATGCAATTTGTATGCTTAATAAAAATTAGCAAAATCCGAGAACGACCACGCCCAATTTAAAAAAAATTTTTTTAAGTCAAATTTTAACAAAAAATTGCATATCTTTACAGTATATAAGTAAATTATGTCAACATTCAACTCCAGTAATGATATGGTGCAACAAAATACAAAAAAAAAAGAAAAGTTCAAAATGGGCATGGCTCCGCCCTTTTACACTTAATTTGTCTAGGATACTTTTAATGCCATAAGTCTAACAAAAATTTACCAATCCTTGTGAAATTTGGTAGGGGCTTAGATTCTAGCACGATAACTTATTTCTGTGAAAACGGGCGAAATCGGTTGAAGCCACGCCCAGTTTTTATACACAGTCGACCGTCTGTCCTTCCGCTCGGCCGTTAACACGATAATTTAAGCAAAAATCGATATATCTTTACTAAACTCAGTTCACGTACTTAGCCGAACTCACTTTGAATTGGTATAAAAAATGGCCGAAATCCGACTATGACCACGCATACTTTTTCGATATCGAAAATTACGAAAAATGAAAAAAATGCCATAATTCTATACCAAATACGAAAAAAGGGAGGAAACATGGTAATTGGATTGGTTTATTGACGCAAAATATAACTTTAGAAAAAAACTTGGTAAAATGGGTGTGACACCTACCATATTAAGTAGAGAGAATGAAAAAGTTTTGCAGGGCGAAATCAAAAGCCCTTGGAATCTTGGAAGGAATACTGTTCGTGGTATTACATATATAAATAAATTAGCGGTATCCAACAGATGATGTTCTGGGTCACCATGGTCCACATTTTGGTCGATATCTGGAAAACGCCTTCACCCATATCGTACAAACACATCCTAGAGTCACCCCTGGTCCACCTTTTTGGCGATATCTCGAAAAGGCGTCCACCTATAGAACTAAGCCCCACGCCCTTTTAATACCCATATCGTACAAACATATTCTAGAGTCCACCTTTATGGCGATATCTCTAAAAGGCGACCACCTATAGAACGAAGGCCCACTCCCTTTTAAAAAGACCCATTAACACCTTTCATTTGATACCCATATAGTACAAGCAGTCTAAAGTCACCCCTGGTCCACCTTTATGGCGATATCTCGAAAAGGCGTCCACCTATAGAACCAAGGCCCACTCCCTTTTAAAATACTCATTAACACCTTTCGTTTGATACCCGTATTGTACAAACGCATTCTAGAGTCCCCCTGGTCCACCTTTATGGCGATATCTCGAAAAGGCGTCCACCTATAGAACTAAGCCCCTCGCCCTTTTAATACCCATATCGTACAAACAAATTCTAGAGTCACCCCTGGTCCACCTTTATGGCGATATCTCGAAACGGCGTCCACCTATGGAACTAAGGATCACTCCCTTTTAAAATACTCATTAATGCCTTTCATTTGATACACATGTCATACAAACACATTCCAGGGTTACCTCGGTTCATTTTCCTACATGGTTTTTTCCCTTATGTTGTCACCATAGCTCTCAACTGAGTATGTAATGTTCGGTTACACCCGAACTTCCTTACTTGTTTCTCCTATATTTTGTGAATTAATGCTGTGCTTTGTTTATTTTGTTTTCTAACGCAGCTGCCATCTTGTCTCTCTTTTGTGCTTGTTTTTGCTTTTCTTTTTGCAGCAACACGTAGCGTCGCCTTGCATTAATAATTAATTAAATATACAAAACTAGTGTTGCATTCACAAAGACTTATTCTCTTCTTTTGACGCTATCTGCTATTTGTTATTATTGTTTTGGACTTTGTGCAAATATGGCGCGACAGTTGTGAAAGTATTTTTTTTCTGTGGCGTTTGTTGAAGTATAAATATGGGGTTGACTTGCTTTGCTTTAAACTTTTACTTTTTCCATTTTAGGACATTCCTGTTTTGTTCCCTCTTGATTCCCTCCTTAGTTACCTCTAACAACTTCTTTTGAACAAAAATGGTTTAAAAGGTATTAGAAGGCTACTTCAAGATGGATGGTCTTCAACGCAGTAGGCCAATAAGTGGGATTTAAAAAGACTACAATATTGTAACGAATTTCGGGGAATTCCGATTATTATGCACCTTCTGCTAACGTTCGTATCGCTGAACTGTCGAATAAATAACTCCAATATTCAGTATTGCAATATGCTCTTTATTTAGTCTACTTTGGGAGTAGTACGATTACTTACAATACTTCAATATCACGTACTTCACAACTTATAGCGCGTTTAAATCAAACTGATTACTGATTCCTCAGCTTGCGCTGCTTTAATATTCTCGGTTTCCCCGTTCACCCATTCCTCCTAAGGTCTAGTAATTTCGTGAACAGTTGTAACTACTTCGGCTGATGATGACGTCGTGTATGTGTGAGATATCTCTTCGTTGCCTTGTACATAAGTGTTGCCGCTTGTTGTATTTGGTTGTTGTGATTACTTACTAACAGCTTAGTGATGCTAATATTCGTCACAATATCAAAGGCTTTAAGTAGTTCAGGCTGAGTTCTCCATTAATATATGTATCTAAGGTCTTATTAGCGTCATTCCTCATTTTCTGTCAAATTAATACATCCATTTGTTCCATGATGGTGCAATTGTGCCCCAGAGGTCGCTATACTTTTCGGGGGTCTTCTCCGATCGCATTAATTGCACTGTTGCTAGGGCTTCTGGAGACGGATACAATTTGTTTTGTTTGACTCTTCAACTAGAGTTGCGGGCTGCAGGAAGAAACAATTGAGCATATATTGTGTATATCGCAAGGTCAAGGCTGCAGCTACTATGGTCGACCGAGTTGCCAGATCCCGAGGCAGTTATTAAACTAGTTCCTATAAAACTTCATGCGATGAGGACGGAGTTATTTTATATCAGTAGTCCTGGTACCTTATTGGGGTTTCCCCGTTCGGTCGTCAAACAAATTCTGTTAACTTTGTGGACAAATTCAGTCCATGTGAGGTCTTTATTGACCTGCCAGTTCAATCTTACCCAACATTTCAACTGCATCCCGATACTTATGTTCAACGAAGCCCACTGCGTAAGAATCCATGTTTGTGGTTGTTTTGTCACCAAAGTCCTTCAAAGTCGGCCTAGGAATTGTTATTCCACATATCCCTTGACAAGTCCTCGTACGCTGGAAGGTCTTATGATAACGCCACATCAAATGTCGATAGGAGTCTGGTCGTTTCCCTGTATGTTATTGAGTCTTGGAACCCAAATTAAAGGTATGCAATGTCGGCTCACATGAAACAATGTTTAAAACGACTCGTGGCATTACTATCTGAGAATATTGTTATCCTATTGCACTTGCTTTTGGGATGGACGCGTTTTTGACGTATTTGAGATTAGGTTGCCCATTTCTCCTTTTGTTGTAGTAACGAATTATAGGTCGCATTGAAGACGGTGAGGAGATCAACTTTTAGCATGTTTCAAAACCCATTTAGTGGCTCCGTAGGACACGACCTAATCGATCCCAGGTTTTTGGTTGGATACTACTTCTAGTGCCTGACAAGATATTTTCTAAAGATTACGCTTAAGAGGGGAGTATAGTTATCGCAAGTCTAGCAGCCCCAAAATGATAAGCTAGCAAGTTTTGGGGTGTTAAGGGTCTCAGTCAGCAAACTTGTCTTATCAATTTCCAATCCACCACAGATAATAAGGTTAAGGGCGACTTAAAAGTTAAACTAAAGACACAGAAGTTTTCGAGATACAAGCAACAAGATAAATGAATCAAGAAGTAAAAAGTTTACCAAATATAACGCGCAAGAGGAAGAGTAACAAATACTCGCAAATGGGAAACTCGTAAAAATCAGACAAAAAGTTATTTTGAGCTTTAAATATTGCTAAATGATACTGAGAGAGAGGGAAAGAAAAAAAGAAGCAAAACAATGCTACTAAAAGGGTACGAGGTCAAAGAGCGAAGCAGGTCAACAACGAAAGCAACAACATGTGCGAAACAAATACAAAAGCCATGAACCACAAAAGCAATAATAATAGAAAAATCGCATAGCAAGTGACATTAGGGAGCGAGTACGAGTGACAAGTTAATGGAGGAACAAAGGCGGAAACATCACAAAGCTAAAAAGACATTGAGCTTCACTGCAGCTTAAACAAAATCAAGGCGGCTAGCAAGCTAATGACATTTTTTGAGTGCATGCAAGATAGACTTAAAAACAATGGAAAGGCGTAAAAGCAGTGTAGTTAGGAAAAAGTGGTCACATGGCACGTGCAGACAGAGAAGAAAGTGTGTCCTCATTGGCAGCAGGACAGTGGTGCCAACAGTTGTCAAATGAGAGGCAGTGAAGCGGCTAACGAAGATGCTAAAGATATTTGCTTAAATAGAAAAATTTAGCCGGTGTGAATAGGTGTTGGAGCAGGAGGGAAGAGAAAAAGATGTAGGTAGGGAATAAGGCGAAGCGAACAGTAACAATTTTGAAAGAGACATAAATGCAGAAAAGTGTAGCACTAGACGATGAATTAGTGAGTGAGATAGAGGGCAGAAAAGTGTGCGCAGGCAAGAGATGAGCTAATAGTTGCTAGAATGGGCATATTGTTAGTTAATATTTTAGCCCGCATACAACCTTTTATGAACATATGGTGGGTAATAGAGGTTTACGCCGATCACTTTATCGGCGGCGGCGGCGGCTCTATCATATACCGGTGTTCTTACTTTAAAAAGCTCGCTCTCACGCCTCCTGACCTTCCCACCATATGCCAGCACAGAAGCTATAGGACTGCGACTTCGAACTCATACCTTCGTCGACGTCACTTTCCTTGAAGCTCTAAGTTCAGCTCCGAAGACTTTCTAGCCGATGTTTTTGTCGCGCTATGCTGCCGAGCTACACCGAGAAACATCTTGAAACGTTAGGGAGTGACTATTCGGCCAAGGATGCCCCCTCGAAATCATAAGCAGTCTAAGTGGATGTCATTGCGTAACTCATGGGTGAAAATCGTATAATCCTCGTCGCATCTACATAATTAAGTTTTTACAAGGACCCTGGATAAAATTTTTAAAATGTAGACCAAAGTTTGCAGACGTTTGTGTTCACAACATTGATTTCAATAGTCTTCGTTAAATTAAAACGGTATTTTAGAATGAAAGTCGACCGATTTTAAGTTGAAAGATGTTAACTGCTGTTTTCCGGCCTTATGATTGCTTCACCACTTTGAGTGTTCTTGCGAAGGACAAAGCCTCACCTGGTAAATATATGTGCCTATGTATTCACATTTGTAAAAGGAGCCGTAACGTGTAGGCGAAACTTGGTTGATAGGCTATAATCAATGTGATTAACTCCAAGGGACTAGTTTTGAATAGGGCCGCCAACTTTAGAAAATGTCAAACCGGGAGACTTGGGTGTTGAAGGATGAAGTGGGAAAATAAAAATTTAGATTTCAGACGCTATTGTATAGTTTCGCAAATAAATAACAGATGTGTGAATGTAAGCCCAAGTGATTTTTCAAACCTCTCTCATACGTGCATATATCCTCATCTTAAGTATGAGGTAAGAATCATTTCAAAGGAGTGTTTATGCTGCAAGAGCCTATTAAAGGATTTTGCATCACTGATTTCGCTTATTCTTTCAGCCAGTCGCAATATAAAATAATAAAAAAATCGGCACCTTTTTTTGGGTATTTTGTTTTTTTTAATAACTTGACGACAATTTGAAAACATGTTCGCCTTGGGTCATTTTATTTCAGTCATTGTTCATTATTAATTTTTTGAAAAAAAAATATGCAAAGTGAGGATATAAACTCTAACTTGGTGAATTGGGTTATGCCATGTCCGTGTTTACGTGACATCGGAAGCCCCCGTTTATTAAAATAACTTTTGAACAGTTAGAAAGAGTTAAATTTCGCAATTAGTTTCTTATAACTGGCAGTGATGCGCACCCGCTGATACCTCTTCTGGCCGTATCCGACCAATTTTCGACATGAACAATAAATGGCCTAAACAGTCTTAAACGAGTAGAAGTTTTTGACATTCGGCGGCGTATATCTCTAGTGGGTAAGAGGTATGTTGCATAGTGCAGCACACGAGTGAGGCACATTGGTGCTGTTGATGGTAGTGGCATAGTGAATGTCAAGTCGGCTTATTGTTCAACATAACAAGTCTCTGATGTACCCAAAGATGAGATGTGTTGTTAGTGTAAGAGATTTATGATAGTTAGAAAAGGCTGAGCTTGCACTATATTACAAGCAACAAATGCAACAATGAGCAAACCACAGCTAGCTACACATTGGCAGTGAAGTGTCTCGGCACTATGCCTTTGGTGAGTATTGACGTTGCATGTTTACAATGTTGCATTTTTTGTTTTAAGCTTTATTCATCCATTTATACGCACTTGCACACGTGTGCAGAGGATAGTACTTGCTCGCGTCATTTTCAAGTTTTTCTCAGCAAAACTAGTCAAATATTGGCGAATGTGTGTGTGCCTTTTGAGTGCAAAAAAAAATTGTGTTTTAGCTTTTTATTTTTGTTATTGCATATCTTAGCTATTTGTTTGACTACATAAAAGCGTCAAGTGCACACAACAAATGTAAACACACACACAAAAGTGTAAGCGGTAATGAAGAACAAATAAACAACAACAAAGTTCAAGCCACAAGTGAAAATATTGCAAAACCATGTATAAGTGCAAGGGGTGCGACACCTAAAAGTATTTCAAGTTTTATGTTTCCCCCTTTGGTTTTTTTTTTTTTTTTTTGAATTTTCTGCTTGTCATTATTGTCGCTGCTAATGAGCAGCGCGTTCTATAACACAGTAGGGCAGTAATTAGTGTTGTCATGAGCGTGTGGGCGCATGGGAGACAAGTGAGTGATAGATGACGTGTGGTGTCATTGAGAAGTGTTGCATATTTTTAGGTTGTATTAGCATGGGATTTTCAGTAATAAAATATTATATGGCTACGCCCAATATTTTGTGCAAATGAATTAGCCAAAACGAGGTTACAGTGCAGGAGGTCAGTGATTTAACGATAAGGAAGCATTTGGAACAATTCCTTAAATATTAAGGAATTAGATTGCTGGTCCTCTTTCTATTAGACGAGTGCACGACAAAGATAAAAGTAGATGCCTCTTTCGCGAAAAACTGTCTATTTCCAGTAATCTTTAATTTTCTACCTGAAATCTAAGAGATCTATAACGCTAAGGCAGCTATATTTAATTATTCAAATCAAGTCTGTACACGCATTTGCTCTTTTGTCTCCGTATGGCTCGCAACAACATCACCTTGGCTTCGAAGTGCTCCCAACAACCACATCGATTTCGCTAGAATAACACACGCAATCAAATATCGAGACTAAAATCGAGCACGTGATCCTCTCCATTGAACAACGATTAGAAAGCGTATCTCTTAATCAAGTTTTTTACACCTGATGTGACCTTTAGATTCATCCAGTCTTGCTCTACTCTTCCTCCTTTTATTTATTGTATTACCATATGAGAGAGAGGGCTTAGAGGGTATGCTCTGGGGATTTGGGTGAGTGCAAATGCATCCGTAGGTTGTCCCCTCATAGGAAGTAAGGCGAGGCCAACTTGCCGCCGTTTGAATACGCTTAGCTCTAGAAACTTTCATAGTATATCTGCTGAGAAAATCCTGAAGATTTCAACAGCTGGCTCCTGCCGAAATATCCCAGACAGCTGGAATGTAGTACCGAGAACCAAATTCCGCGAAGGGCTAGAAAAAAGTGTATGCTGTTCTCGCATGCTTTCCACCGAGAACCAGATTCCGTGAAGGGATAGAAAAAAGTGTATGCTGTTCTCGCATGCTTTCCACCGGAAAAACTTAAGTCTCTATTCTCTTCCATTAGTCCATCCTATCAAACTCGATGTGCAATTTTTCGAAGAGATCCATTTACTTCCACTGTATTGGCTCACTTTGATCTCCATCGTGGCGTTACCGCAGTTGGTTGTTGGTATACTTGTTCATTTGACATTTTCACATCCCTGGCTCAGATATTCCGGTGTGAATGCTAAGGCAGAGCAATAACTCGACGTGGTTCAAGGCGAGTGCCAACTTGTTTTATCTTCAGAAGGATGACATAGTTTTAATTTTGTATAATGATGATACTCGCACCTTAGTAGCCGCTGAAAAATGTTCAATACTCTCTTAACTATGTTTATTTAAATTTTTTTGAATCTTGCTTCATTACGAGTATTATGCAAACCATTTAAACGACTTTCATTTACCAGTTGATTGTTGCTTCCTCCAGCGCAGCTGAAAAACAGAGAAAAGAATTTGCATAAAATGCCGTTTGAAGTTTTTGACACCACCAGCAGCCAGCAGTAGCAACAAAAACCAATCAAATTTCTGCTGTGTGTTACTCCGTCAGTGACACAACTGCCATGTACATATACACACATGCATTGATATTTACCTATTTATATGACGTGAGTGAGTAAAGCAGTCAGACAAGAGAATCACATCGCGACACGTTTGTTGCTTTTGAAATGCAAATTAGTGAGTAGTGAAATAGCAGGGGAAGATAATAGATTTTAGTATTTTACGTGAGTTCTAAATCCAATAACTTAATGTAAGGGGTGTTGAAATTTGTATGCAAGTATGTAATTGAACTGAAATAATCCGTTTACGGTTTGCTGCAGCACGTTTTGTATACTAAATTTGTGAGAGTATACGGAATTGAATTTTTTAATAAACATTTGGAGTACATTTGTTATAAGCTGACAAATTTTATTAACAGCTTGAATGGACTATAATGCCTGATGGGTTGCAGTAGCTAGTCACAAATTTCAGAAGTGGAATAATTAAACCTCGAAGACAATGAGAACTGAGTTTGAAAATAATTAATAAAAGGAAATGCAAGGCGCGATTTGAGGCCGAGCTTTTTCTCCTATTTGTGTCGTGCTCCTTTTTAATTTTTCCTATAAATTAACAGGGCGGGACATACATATGTATTTTACGCCGACTCCGAACGGCATCTGCTAGGCAGATGAGTTTTCACTGAGAAGCTTTTCATGGCAGAAATACACTTGAAGTGTTTGCCAAATCACTGTCGAGGGGCGACCCCGCTTAGAAAAACTGTCTTTGAATTGAAAAAACTTGTTCCTAAAATTGTGATGCTGCTTTGCATAGGCGTGAACCCAGGATCTTCGGTGTGGTAGGCGGAGCACGCTACCACCACAGCCGCCAAAGAAAGTAATTAAGTAATATATTATATTATAATTTAAATGATCATTTTAATTTTACAAAACGAAAGGGTGATCTTACTGAAGAACGAATACGGACTGCAAATGTTCTGTGACAATAATATTTTTAAAATTAAATATCAAAAGCGTACCAGGCTTATCTGGGCTCGAATAGTATTTTACGATCATGTACGGAAAAACGATTTCACTCAAATGACAAATATGAATCCGTCAAACTTTTCTCAAAAGTGAAAATAAATTATGTATCTAAAGAGTACGAGTAGTCGCTTGTTCACGCATGTCTTGAATCTGATTTACCAAAGGTGTTGTGATTTAAAAATTAATTTCGATCACGGATCGTATAACACGATACGGTACCTGAGCTGCGCTTTTGATAATAATACCTGAAAACAATAAGGTTGTGTTGTTGTTGTTGTAGCGATAAGGACACTCCCCGAAGGCCCCGGTGAGTGTTATCGATGTTGATGGTCCTTTACCGGATGCAGATCCGTTACGTTCCGGTAACAAGCCCAACCATCTCGGGAACGATTTGGAATAACCACATGAAACCTTCTAGCCATCCCGACCTCCCAGCCCCAAGATCCATCAGAGGTCGGGGTCGCCAGAGCCTGGGCTGCTAATGAAACAGGATTCGCCGGTAGGTGAGGTTGACAATTGGGTTGGACAAGCTATATATTGAGCTGGCAACCCCTTGTATCAATTTGGTTTTTTGATCGCCTCTTATGACAGGCATACCTACCGGAGGTATACCCTAAGCCAGCTGGCGTAAACAATAAGGTTCCTGTGATCCTCTTGGTGCAAAATTGTCCATTGCGTAGAGATGTCTACTTAATCACTCGAGGCATGCGACTGCATAAATGAAAATACTGCAGATATGAATCTGCAAACTTGAGTCAGATCTATGTACACTCGGTTGCTAAACAATTCCAGCCGCTATGCAAAAAATTAAAGGAACTCCGTTAGTTACAAAGAGGCTTCCATCGCAAGTATTATTTCGAGACGCGTTAATAGTTGTTGGTAATGGAAAAAGCGCTATCCAAGTTGGAAAACTTGAATAGATGTGGCCTCTTATAGCCTTAGTAGTAACCCACAAACTAGAAATAGTTAACGCGCCTGTTTTGGCTCGGTTAAACGTTTAGCAAATCAGGAAGAAAACCAATAGACCCAAAATCGAATTGCCAATATTATCTTTTTCTTTGCACTATCCAAGAGATTTCAGTATTCGCTCGAAACTGCGACAGCCTTATACCTCAATATTGGTGTTAACATGCTGCAGCTATTGAATCCCGTAAAGAGATTGATTGATCTTCTCAGAAGTCAAATCTGTGAACAACAACTTTTCATGAAAGCTTTTCAATCAACCAAGGGTGCAGTTTTATGTCAGACTGAAACTTTGAAACCGAATGTGGATTTCTTTTCTAGAATGCCCAATTCATTTCCACTGGTTGAGGGTAGTCGATAATATTTTTCGCAATCATATTATCACTTGAATTTCGCTTATTGCCAGCAGCCTAAAATGACGTCAAGCCGTTTCATTACATCTACAATTTTTTTGTAATACTTAAGAGCTTATAATACTTGAGTACGAAAATATTTCCTTAGCCAACAAGTGTCTGTGGGCAGGAAATCAAGCAATTTAAATATCGATGAAACAAACGCTATGAAAGAAAAAATAATATAAAAAAAAGTAAACAGATTCGCATGTTTAGAACAAATAAATTTTAATAGCTTTGTTTTTGTATTACTACATCCAATAAGAAATTTAATTCAAATGGCGTCCCGAATGACCCTGACCTTATTCGATCACATAAAGCAAATGGTTGTACATAAAATCTTGATTACCCGCTTTGAAGAATTTTAATTGGCTGTAAATTAACGAGCTGTGGCGCTTCGGCAAAATACAGAAAATTGTGTATATTTATAAATTTATATAGTTGAATAAACACAGCATTAACTACATAAATACCATACGAATTGCAAAACACAATTAACACATCCTGAAATTACAACAATAGGGGGACTCATGTAACCGTATAAATGCCTTATAAAGTGTGTAAACGTAAAAATTTATCTAGTTTACGCAGGAGCTGTCAAATTTTGTATGAAAAATCATTTACACAATTTGTATAAATTTACGCGCACATTTCATTGTGTAAACGCGGTAAACTCAAAGGAATGCAACCTTGCAGACATTACAGACGGCATTTTCATCAAAAATCTCCAACATCAGCAAGTAAAGGCGTTTTAGTTTTGATTTTACACTTAATCTTGGTATTTTTTAATTTGTATAACAATCAAAAAAATTTTTTTGGAAATAATACAGCTGAAAAACAATCAAGTTTATCAAGAGTATTACTAGGTGCGTTCATATAACCGCGTGTGTAAATGGATATAATTTTACACCTTATAAGTTTATATGCTATCATGAGTCCCCCTAATATAACCAGGCAATCATAAATTATTAAAAAAAAACCAGCAGTTGGCAACGCGCTTCATCTACTCTCAGTGACAGATCATTTCAATTATAATAAAATTAATGGAGTCGTGCGTTTTAGATGTAACTAATTGAATGCAGAGCAATAAAAAGCACAGCAAATAATTGTTAAGTGCTGTAGAAAGAGTGGGTGTGCAAATTAATAGAAATAAAAGGAAATAAAAAGAAAAAAATGTAGTGCAATTAATAAGACGCCGCCATTGAAAAGCAGCCAGTACAAGAAAAAGAAAATATGGTACGCAGTTAAAATGAAGACGCGCTTGATAAAATGATATAAAAAGAAAAAAACTTTACATTTAATTGAAACCTTTTACAGCATGCGGGAAGGGACAGCATCTGTCACAATTGTTAGAAGCCGCACAACAAAAGAACGAAAATTAGTACAAAGTAGGAGCAGAGGCAATACGAAGTAAGCGTCGGCAATTTATTTTCTAGAAAATTACATGATTATGGATTACGTCATGAATGGAAGAATGGACAATAGATTCTATGTGAGGTTCTGCTGAAATAAAATGTATTTTTGCGCTCACTTTATCATCTTGTAGCAATAAGGGGAAGATTGGGAAGTTTTATCGATGCTGTTGGTCCATTGCCAGTTATTTATCCGGTACGTTCTGGAAAAAAACAACGTTGCGATGCTACTGGGGATCGATTTGATTCGATCGCATTGAACCTTCTTCCGTAAGGAACATAAGGTTGCCAGAGCCTCGCCTGCTGAAAAAAAAACAGAATTCTCCGCTGTTAGGTGAGGTTGACGATAGGGTTGGAGAAGCGATGAATTGCGCACATAACCCCTGGATCCCTTCTTCTCTTGCTGTTAGGTGTTTCTGTCTTGGTTTAATGTTTCCAGTCTGAAGTCCTCCTTTTGAATTGTTTGATACCCAACTGTAGGAGCTCACTAATACCCCTGATAGTATCGGATTCATATCTAGGAAAGGACTATCCCTTTCTGCAACGCCCAGAAAGCGTTCAGTAAATGTTCTCGCTGTTAAAACCACAACCACAGCTCAGTTATATCATAAGGTTGAAAAGGAGTTAATAAGAATGTAACCACTATCTTATTTATAAACTCAGTAATGGCTTCTTGAATTTTTAAACATGTAAATTTGCTGAAAAAATCCCAAGAAACGAGAAACCTCATATCGGTTCATATTTCTTTTCATAAATATTGTGCAATATATGTATGTAAGAAAGGAAATCCAAACGTCAAAATGTGTTTACAATGTTACTTAAGCACATATACACTGATATAGAATTATATATGTATTTACTTATATCCAATTCAATTGTATATTCCTTGGAGAGTACCCCAATGTCAAACCTAGGCGTTTACCGCATGCCATAAACAGCTGTTCAGCATGACAGCTGATGTAAGCATCCTGAGCGCAGTCATACAGACTTAAGAGCGTCCATGAAAAGAGATTGTGTAAAAGAGTAAAACTACGTTCGCGTATGTGCAGCGCACTACAAGAGTGTTGAAATTCAAGAGAACTGTTGCCAAATGCAATGAAAGAAATAAACAAATTTTCATGTTACTACAAATTATTGGCATTTTGGATATTTCTTAAAGTATCATTTTCTGAATATCAATCCAGTTCTGAAGTTATTGAATGTTTATGGTTTTTATCGGCTTCGTCAATTTACTCAAGTAATATCTACAAGAGAAGCGATAACTCCGTTACTGATTCTACATTATGCAAGCAAGGGAGCCGAAACGAATTCAGGTTTTAATGTTAAATATACATACATATGTACATCTTATGAAGTTAATGTGCTTGACAGCATCACTTAAGCTGGAGTCATTGGTGCCGTATGTCGTATCGCTGTATCCGTATCCATAACGTAATCAGCTGTTTATCGTTACGGCGGTAAACTAAAACCCAATTGGTTGGCTACGATACGGTTACGACTTTAGCGGCACCAATAATCGGTTGCATTGATTCTCCTAAGGTTGGTCGAATCAGCTGTTAAAAGGTTACCGATACGGTTACCGATAAAGCACCAATGTATCCAGCTTTATTTGGGAATAAAACAGGTATGTATATTAACCTGGGTCGATTTGTATGGACGAAAGTTAACCGATATCGCGCCATGGATTTTTCGATAGGATTTGGGCCCAAGGAAAAAAGTTCCACTACGCATACCCAAAAAAATAATTTTCGAGCCTGCAAAAAAAAATGACGAAAGGTAAATTTTTCGACAAAACACTCCCCAAAACCCAAAAAATATTTTTTTTTTTCAAGGTTCGATTCGAGCTCAAGGCCAGAACAATATTTTTTTTCTAATGATAATTATTGTTATTTTTTAATTTTTCTAAATTTGAAAAATTGTATTTTGTTTTTGGAATAGTAAGTAGAAAATTTTTCAGACAACCTGCCAGAGCTGCGCAGATAGATCCATTTCGAAGGGTGCTAAGCCTTCCTCATCAGTACGCTTTAGGCATGCTGCGCTAACCATTCAGCTATACAGCGGTGGTTTCTTTGACTGGCAAATTTTCTACTTCTATTCCTTTTTACCAACTATATTTATTTATTCAGTGTTGCGCCATCTGGTGCAAATCACTGATAATGCTGGATTTTTGTTTATTGTCAATTACTTTGTTTGACATTCCCAAGTGCTCATGGTTTATTAACAATTGTTTTTGTTTTTATCGGCCTATTGATAAGTGATTCAAGGTTCGATATTTTTTTTTCTTCAAAAAACTGTTGCAAAAACGTTGGCGATAACAGTTTTTTGAAAAAAATATTTTTTGGGTTAGGGGAGTGTTTTGGTCGAAAAATTTACCCTTTCGTTCTTTTTTTTTGTCAGGCTCGAAAATTACTTTTTTGGGTATGCGTAGTGGAACTTTTTTCTCCTGAGCCCAAATCCTATCGAAAAATCAATGGCGCTATATCGGTTAATAAATCGACCCAGTCTAATGTATATGGATTTATTGCGAGTGTACTTCCAAAAAAAACGGTTGAAAGTCTAGAGTTCGAAAGGTAGCAGAAACGGAGACTTCAACTGATAGACTACGTAGACACACAAATTCATATCCCGAAAACGTCTCTAGAAAAAGTCGATCCGAAAAGAAATGAAGCCCATGTTTCTACGAAACACGGTGGGTAATGTGGCCAAAGTTGGATAGGGCATACATTTCTTTTTAAATGACGTCGAAGTCGCTATATAAATTTGGAATAAGTAAGACTTGAGATGAGTACATTTACAATGAGACCTAGTCGAATTTAGAAGGAATTAATTCAGCCAGAAAAGTTCAGCAAAACTCTGTACCCGATCATAACAACGTAGAGGGAAATGAAAGCGCCAATAAGTTTGCCTAAAGATACATGTATGGGAGATAGAAAAAACAACATGAGTTGCTAATGATCAATGAAATAAAAAAGATGTAGCATCAAGGGCGAAGCTGCCAAATCCAGGGAAAGGAAAAGAAGTTAAGGGCAAGGAAAGAAAAGGATATCGCAATCGGACGACGTGATATCAATTTGTTATCGATCGGGGTTTTGGCATCTTATTCGTTTCTTATAGAAGATTTTTCGGTTTGTTATAGGCATGTAATCAACGAGGTACAGACGAACTATCGATTTGTTATTAGCTGTCTATCAAAACGTTATCGACCTATAGGAAAGTTACCGATTTGTTATCGAAAATTTAGCGAATTTTCATCGAATCAAAACGTTATCGACTTTTTATTAGAAAGTTATTGATTTTATATCGAAAATGTATGTAATTGTTATCGAAATGTTATCGCATTGTTATCGAATGTGATTGATTTACTAACGAAAAGTTTTTGATTTATTATAGACAATTTATCGCTATCATAAAGTATCGGCCACCGTAGTTTGGTGGTGGCGTGCTCCGCCGACCACACCGAACATCCTGGGTTCAATCCCCAGACAAAGTAATATCAAAAATTTAGAAACAAACTTCAATTAGAAAAAACACTTTTCTAAGCGGGGTCGCCCTTCGGCAATTAACCAACTCGAAATAAAACAAACTCGAATACGTCAAACGAAATAGAAAAAGGGAAACAAGTCTAAGAGGTAGCGACTCGGTGTTCATTCAATGAATGGCCGGCAATAAGCAACAGGTGTGAAAAGCAAAGAGGGACGAGAAAATGAAACAAAATAAACACCAACAACTGTAAACAAAATACCACCAACGCCACCACTAATACGTGGCAAACGAGTGGCCGACAAACACAGCTACGAACAAAGAAACAAAGAGGCATGAAATTAAATAATAATGAGAAAAAGGGGTTTGTGCAATTCCATTTCATGTTATAGGACCGTCACATAAGATTTTTGATGTAGCATTGTGCGCTTACAGATGAGTAGATTGCATGTATTTGCACAGAGCTCACCGAGTATAATAATTTTGTGCGCATAACGGTACCCCGTAACGGCATAAACTAATAGAGATAGATATCGACATCTATATATCAAAATGATCTGGGCGAAAAAAGAAAACCATTTAGCCATGTCCGTCCGTCCGTCCGTCTGTCCGTAAACACGATAACTTGAGTAAATTTTGAGGTATCTTAATGAAATTTTGCATGTTCCTGGGTACTCATCTCAGTTTGCTATTTAAAATGAACGAAATCGGACTATAACCACGCCCACTTTTTCGGTTTTTCGAACCTAAAAAGTGCGATAATTCATTACCAAAGACGCATAAAACGATGAAACTTGGTAGGTGGGTTGACCTTATGGCGCAGAATAGAAAATTAGTAAAATTTTGGACAATGGGCGTGGCACCGCCAACTTTTAAAAGAAGGTAATCTAAAAGTTTTGCAAGCTATAATTTGGCACCTGAGTATGTAATGTTCGCTTCTGCATAAAAACTCATGGGAAAATTCATTGTGACGCGGCCATTAGTTGGTAGTTAAAATGCATTCAGTAACAGATATTTTGTAGTTGTTGTTAAGTTTTAAAATTTGCCCAACATCAACGTGATTTTTTTTTTGCCAGACGCTACAGTCTTGCTACAACAAACCAGCGGTGTATGTACATAAAACAACAAAATTTTTGACAGCTGAATACTTTTAGTGATGAATTGGAATGATGAGCTAAACGCAAGAAATAACAGTATAAGCGGCAAATAGCGCGGGAAACAGTTGACGAAACACTGAAGCAAAAAAAAAACTCAATAAAAACAAAAAAGTGAAATAAAAAGATATAAAAAACATTGTGCAATTAAATGAGTGAGTGAGTGACCTGGCTGACAGCGCGCTGTTAAGTAACGTTCAAATATGTGTAAAAAACGAAAAAGAAAACAATAATAATAATGAAATAAAAAGGAAAAAAATTGGCATGCAGCTTTTTGAAGACTTTAGTTTTGTTTTCAGAAGCAGCAAAAATAATAAATTGCGTGACGTTTTAGGACGGCGACGCCACCAAAGTATTTTGAAAGCAATATTGCGCCACATTTCGTTAGCTGGAACAGGTTTTATTGTTGTTGTTTTTTTTATGTGCTGTACTTGTTATTTTGTTTTTGGTTATTTATTTCATGCCTGATTACATTTTTATTGCTTTTATTAGCTTTAGGTTAGTGTATAAGATTTTCGTTTGCCGGTGACATAGATTTTCAGTAATTGAATTTGAAATTGAAATGCGCCTGACAAACAATTTGACAGCGCGGGAATAAATAAGGATTGAGGTGAATATACTTAGATAGATTAAATGCGGAGCTGCATGTAGGAGAGCTGAAACTTAATATAAGACAGGCAGCGGGAAAAAAATTAAATAATCCAA
Organism: Eurosta solidaginis; assembly: GCF_040869045.1. Lineage (NCBI taxonomy): Eukaryota > Metazoa > Arthropoda > Insecta > Diptera > Tephritidae > Eurosta > Eurosta solidaginis. The sequence goes on from NC_090322.1 coordinate 11,805,859, forward strand.
ATTAAAGCAAAAACTTTCGAATGCAACAAAGTTCTGGTAAACGAAGCAGACAGCAAAATTGCCACCTCTAATTAATTATGTAATAACATATTGCTGTCCCGAGGGTGTTTTTTATTGTGCTATTGTTTTCATTCATATTAAGTGATTTAACTTAATAATTGATTACTTAGCGGTATAAAATATATCTGAGAAATGTGAAAGCGAAAACAACAAAATCAAATGATAGTGAAACTCATGTTGATATGAAATGTATGTAAGTGCAATATTGGATGTAATTAGAATGTAAATTATTTGCAGGTGGAATGAACATTATGCCCGATAAATCGCAGTAACAAGTCAAAATATTCAGAAGTGGAATAATTGGATATTCAAGTTTATGAGAGCTCAATTTGCAATGCATTTAGTAATATATTGTATTGTGATGCAATTGAACTTGTAACATTTTACAAAACGAAGGGATGATCTAACTGAACGCCAGCGGGTTTGGGGGCTTAGAATATACCCGCGGTAGTTATGCCTGCCGTAAGAGGCGACTAAAACCCCAACTGATCCGAAGGGTTGTGTAGCGCAACTCTTTCCAGGGAAGTGTCAGCGCAATTTATAGCTTTTCGAACCCAATTGTCAACCTCACATAGCCGTGGTGAATACTGTTGTCGAGCTTTTAGCGACCCAAAGCTCTTCATGGAACTAGGCGGTGGGGGATGGCCTAGATTGTTCAATGTGGTCAAATTAAATCGATCCCGATACGTTCGGGCTAGTGCCTTAATGGTGCTTTTTACCGGAATGTACCGGATCTATATCCGGCAAAGCATTATCAACCTCTATAACATCCCAAAACCTTCGTGGAGTCTCTTTAACCCTACAACAACGACATGATTTAACTGAATGCTGAATATAAACTGCAGATTTCAAACATTTCATAGATTCCAGCGCTGTGCAAATGTTCTGAGAAGTGAAGTCCTCTTTTTAAAATTTTTAATTACAAACCAAAGGCGAATGATGCGAAATTTGAGATTTATAAGAAAAGATTTTTGCCCACTGATGGTTATAGTCAAAATCTCGAATAGAAAGTCGATTCAGTTAAAAAGGGCTCTAGATTGCCTCATTATTGGCGGGACGGGATCTACATGTTTTAAGCTGACTCCGATTGTCAGCTGGGGCGCAGATGAATTTTCACTGAGAAGGTTTTCATGGCAGAAACACACTCGTAGTGTATGTCAAACCACTGCATAGTGGCCAACCCTGTTTAGAATTTTTTTTTTTTTCAACTCAAGATCTCTGGTGTGGCATGTGTCACAGCATGGCTGCCGTCGACTACTTACCCCAATAATAAAGGAAGGGCTATTACAAACTACAGATAGTGTGTTGGGAATGTATTGTAAATTTTGTAGGGCCTACTCTGCCTTATGAAGCTATTTTACTCCCAAAGATCTCCGAATTTTTATATTAATTGATCTGTGTCACTGTGTGTTATTTCTTAGTTTCGTTCCCTTGCTGAACTTACCTTACCAAGCCAGTAATTCGTCATTACGCATTCCTAGAAACCAAATATAGGCACTACAATTGTCTGGACAGCCTTGAGAATAAGGTCTAAAACTTAAAGTATGCTTAGCTGTAAATCGATCTGAAAAAGCTCTTCGCCTGCAGCTGATATTTCTTGAGTTCTGGGAGGTGGTAGTGAACCCGTCAATGTCAAAGTGTCTCTTTCCTGAGCTGCTGATATCATTTTATCAGCCAAATGAAATTTTAATGTTAATGTGTTAGTGGAACAATTTTTCCTCAAACATAGTTTGAAAACAAATCGGGTTTGACCTTGTGCCATCTTCAGTGTTATTTTTACCAAAAGCAGTACTATTTAGACTACGACTGCAATCTTTCTGTCGTGAAAGTCATTTTGGTATTTGAATACATTGTACGCAGCGCCTGAACATTAAAGTAGCTTTAGAAACCACAGTTTGATGAAAAGCTTTCTGAAGACACGTATCACTATCGCTAAGCTTGAAACTTGGGTAGTCTCTCACTCGTAGTATTTTTATATCTAAGTCTGCTAGTTTATCGTTTACCTTAACTTCCGACACTGACATCTAAATTTTTGACTCCTTTGGGGAGCTCTCCGCATTTCACATCTCTGTTATAATATTTGTATAAATTCTTTCTAAAAACTCTTTAACAGCCAACTTACACTAGCTCCCTAACCTAAAAATGTCAAAAAAAAACTCCAGCCTTAAAGATATTAAAGCACATTTCCAACAGATTTGAGATACTGCCTCAAACATACTTTCTTATTAAAGTCAGTAGGTCTAAGCATAAAATAAATTTTCTATTTTTCTATGTGCTCTTTATGCAAATTGCGCAATTTATTACAAATAAATGAGGTCAATGGATCCAAAAACCAATTCGAACATACAAAACGTAACAAAACTGTCAGCTTAAAGTCAAAAGATGTATTTATATCTGAACGAGTATTAGGAAAGTAGTGTGTATGCTAGAGCAGTGAGCTGCTGTTCGTGGTAGAATTAACCCAGAATGCAAATTACAATGAACATTGAAAACACTGGTGACAACGATTGAACGATGAACGTATGGAAAGAAGAAGGATAGGTGAGGTAAAGAGGGAACGAGCAGCAGCCCTAGGGTGATATAAGCTATAGGAAGAGTCATGATAGTTGGGGAGGAAAGTATATTCGTTAAAAAGAGTGACTCAATAAGGACGTTTGAGGTTAAGGGATACGAACCACTATACTATCGAGGATTCAGCTAAGAGCAACAGCAGCAGAGCTTTACATAGCACATTTATTATATATAGTACAAACCTTTTAATATTGAGTCTCGTTGTATTGCTAGAAAAAACACATAAATTCTGATAAATATGCAACAGCAGCAATTTCATTCAAGTCCGCCTGCCGTCGTTGAGTCATTAATTCGTGCCCTGCTACTAACCAACGGTTTGCAGAGTACACACAGTTTATCCACCGAGACAGTCAGTCAGTTGGCGAGTGAGAGACCAGAGTCAGTCGACTATGGCTTTATTCATTTGTTGGAATTTTTTTTTTTGGTTTTGTTCCATTTTCGCTTCTGCCGCATTTCACGCCTTCATTTTTTATGTCGCCTATATTTTGCAATATTTAAGCTGCAGAAATTTGCATAATGCATCAAAGTCAGCAATTGTAAGAATGTTAGCGGAGAAAAAAGTGGCTAAGAAGAGCGTAAGCTGAGGAACAAAAGGAAACAAGAAACAATAACACTCAAATGACAACAAACAATGAGGTTAAGGTAAAATATTGCTACCACTTGCAAACCCAATATCTACTCTTTGTTCAGTGGAACGGAATGTTGGCTCAGAGGACATTAAGAAAAGGATTGAAGGCTGCGTTGACGGTGGCGCGCATTCAGCTCAGCTCGGCTAGTTCAATATGACTATAACAATACTTGCCATATCCCATATTGATTCTTGCTGTGCTCATCTGTGGGCTACGCGCATAGATGGTTGGTCCTTTGGTAGATGTATCGACTTGATAGCGTTGTGGGTCCAAAAAAAATTAAACAAACAAAAAATGGGAAAAGACCCAAAGAGTTGACATGTGCAGTGGATTAAGCACATGGAAATTTATATGTCTAAGGGTGATAAATCAACGCAAATCACAAGTAGGAGTTAAATGGAAATGAACATAACGCTTGAAGAGAAACAGCTTAAAGGCTCTGAAAAGTAGCCGATTTAAACTGCGGATAAGTATTACGAATGGAAAGGATTTCTTAATGAACGAAATTCGAGGCTGTTAAGAGGCCGTGGCAGCAGTTTTCCGTCATATCTTAGCAGCTACATTAGATACTTTTCTGGTATTATCGTATCAAACTAGACGTGCAGAGATATGAACATACATACGTATAGAGAGATTCGATTGCTCCAACAGAGGCACCCCTGGTGCTAGTATATCCGGAGGTCATAGTAAACTAATTACTTTGGGCACTAAAAATGTGTTTAACACTGTGAACTGAATGAAGAAAATAAGAGCGCTACGAAACTTTGCCACACCTGCACAACTGCGAATAATATTTGTGTCCTTCCCTTTGATACAATTAAGGGAACAAGAAAGCACAACATCACCGGCGGCTATCCTCAGGCATCTGTTCTAGGGCCAACGCTATGGAATGCGATAAATGGCGGTGTGCTACAAAGTGACCTTCCTAGAGACACGTACATTACCGGCTACGCAGATGACATTGTCGTCATAGCAGATCCCAAGAAAATGGATCTGCTCCAAGCATTATGCAATGACGACGTAGGAAGCATAAAGAAATGGCTTACGAATGTGGGCTGGAGATGGGTAGCAATAAGACAGCAGTGGCTTTCGTGAACTCAGAGCGGACTGTGGATGAGTTAGTCCTAACCATTGGAGATTATCAAATAAATGCAAAGCTTTACTTGAAATATTAGGAGTAAACATTGACCCAAAACCAACTTTTAAGGAGCATTTTAGGGCAATGGGAAAGAAAGTTTATAAAGTGGCGAATAGTTTACAACTTCGGCGCTCCAGGCGAAGCTGAACTTCTATACAAATAGCAGTTGCTTAACGGACGGTGTGCGGCGACGCGATCCTTGCTTCGTCTCGGAAGTAGATCTGCAAATGGTCAATCTGTTTGACATTGGAATCGGGCGGCCATCTGAAGAAGCCTAGAAAGCGCAAGTCACGAAAAAAAGTTGGTTGGCAAAAACGGGAGGAATCTAGGAAACGGCGTTGGACTTGCACATTAGTTTGAAATAAAGCGGAATGGTATGAGCGGAAGCAAGGCAAACTGAACTACAACCTCTTGCAGATATTGAGGGCATGGTGGTTTCAAGAGGTATTTACATAAGGGTAGGATAGAGGAGGGTATTTTCTGTACACACTATCCCACCGAATTGGACAACGCAGAACACGTGATATGCCATTGCCCTAATTTTCTCGACGAAAGACTCACTGTCACCAGAGCGTTTGAAAAGGAACCATCTAGGAGGAATTTAGTCCACTTTATGTGCAGAGACCTACATTTTTGGAGTGTTGTGAGTAAGATGGCATTTATAGTTATTACGCGATTGATGCATTACGCCTAACGGCGGTCGCATAGGGTTTTGACACATGAACAGGATTTAATAGGGGCGCTGTCACAACGTCGAAGATAAAAAAAGACACTCCTGTATGAATAAACACTGTAAATCTCAGTGAGTTCTTAAGTCGAGTATGCTGCAGTGGCGTCACCGATAAATATTTTTAATAGCATCAAAAAGCTTATTCGCCTATATAACTATAGCTTTATTTACACTTCAAATAAGATTTTTCAATGCGTAAGAAATTCAAACTGTCAATTTTGTTGCTGTTCGTTGTGCGTGCTTAAATACCGCAAATTTCGTTGCTTTTTGTAATTTTTATTTAATTTATAATAATCCACTTCTTGCTGGAAACCCAAACGCTTTGTCAACAACTTATCACTTTTTCTTCTTCTTTCTCACTTTTTCTTCTTCTTTCTCACTTTTTCTTGTAGTAAAATATGCGCTTAAGTGTCGCGCATTTTAATTGATATTAACGCAACCAAGAGAGATGCTCTAGCCAAGGCAGATAGGGTCTTGCAGGTGACTTGAATATGAATATGAAGCATATGTATGTGTATTTTGCATTTGTGTTTGTATCTATGTGCTAGCCCATAGTAACTGTTGGATGCACTATAATAGCTCGCTGAGTATGTGTTACATAGTGTTTTATAATATTAGTTTTACATATGAATGTATATGCGTATGCTTGTATATTTGCATGAAGTCCTTGGGGAACGAATTGCTAAATCAAATCTGTAATGGCTCCACAATATATCACAATCCTATATTACAAAGATAAAATAATATTTAGATATAAGTTGTTTTGCGATAAAGACTGATTTCGAAATCGGTTTGATCCAAAGTCTATGAAATAATATCATTTAGCGCCTAGAAGTATGCCTCAGTCAGTTTACTTCTCTAAAGTATATCATTTGACGCCTAGAAGTATGCAATATTCAGTACCACTTTATAATCCAGTAATAGGTCGTATTGACAAAAATTAAGCAACTGCTTAATATATCTACCATATACGCCAATTTGTAATTATTCTCCATATAAATTTATCTAAACTTTCTACGATATTAAGAAAACGCAACTCTTTTTAATTTTTTATTAATATGACCAACAATGACGCACTCGTATTTAACATAATTCGTAAACACACTATTTGATTGGATGCAAGTCATAAGCATTTTGTGATACGATCTATATTTCCCTTATCTAGTATCATGCGATCTGCTTATGTGCAAACCTGATAAGGTGATATGATCAGATCAAGTTATAATAAGACAAATAAAATTATGCTAAAATACAAGATTAGATCACAAGAACCGAGCTGTTTGCGTATAATCTAAGAAAAGTATTTTTGGTATGAATTCTGGCCAGAAAATATGGTTTGATGCGATGTCACATGAGCTGCATCCTCATCATTAATTAGCGCTTAACCGCCTAAACGGCTTTTACTGTTTCGTATCAAGGAACGCGACCAAGTAAGATCAAGCCTTCTTCCAACTGCCTCTCCCTTAGTTGGTATAATAACCGATTATGGCATTTGATAATAGCAACGTGATGCCATGTTATGAAATGTGATTTGTTAAATATTTTTGGCAAAACTAGCAAAACAAGGCGACAGCTGTTTCGCTTATACACTGTAAATCTCTTCAATTCTTTTTCTCCCAGGAATGGGATTTGAACACGCACTCCTGCGATACTAAATTTTGTTGACAAATTGAAGTTTGTAATGTGATGCGATATTATGTTAAATGATATGATGTGATGGGACATTATGTCATGTAACAAGATTTGATCTCAACCATTTTTTCACAATATACATAGAAATTTCTCGAAGAATTCTACGAATGATTCTTTTTTTTTTCGTTTTAATTTTCCCTTTCTTTTTCTCCCCCTTCTCATTCAATTTTCGCTTTCTATGTATGCTTGGGTTTATGTACACTCACTGAGCTTTTTTTATTTCTAGCTGCTATCATTTGACTTAAACTATGCATTGTTCAAAACTTCTAAGTAGGCTCTATTTCCTAAAGGGTATTGGTATCAAAGTGCGTCTTACAATGTCATTTCTTATTTTTATTATTGAGTATGTGTTACATAGTGTTTTACAATATTAGTTTTACATATGAATGTATATGCGTATGTTTGTATATTTGCATAAAGCCTTTGCGGAACGAATTGCTAAATCAAACCTGTCATGGCTCCACAATATATCACAATCCTATATTACAAAGATAAAATAGTATTTAGATATAAGTTGTTTTGCGATAAAGACAGATTTCGTAATCGGTATTGATCTAAAGGCTATGAAATAATATCATTTAGCGCCTAGAAGTTTACGTATCTAAAGTATATCATTTGACGCCTAGAAGTATGCAATATTCAGTACCACTTTATAATCCAGTAATAGGTCGTATTAACAAAAATTAAGCAACTGCTTAATATATCTACCATATACGCCAATTTGTAATTATTCTCCATATAAATTTATCTAAACTTTCTACGATATTAAGAAAACGCAACTCTTTTTAATTTTTTATTAATATGACCAAATATGACGCACTCGTATTTAACATAATTCGTAAACACACTATTTGATTGGATGGAAGTCATAAGCATTTTGTGATACGACCTATATTTCCCTTATCTAGTATCATGCGATCTGCTTATGTGCAAACCTGATAAGGTGATATGATCTGATCAAATTGTAATAAGGCAAATAAAATTATGCTAAAATACCAGATTAGACCACAAGAACCGAGCTGTTTGCATATAATCTAACAAAAGGATTTTTGGTCTGAATTTTAGCCAGAAAATAAGGTTTACTCCGATGTCACATTAACTGCATCCTCATCATTAATTAGCGCTTAACCGCCTAAGCGGCTTTTACTGTTTCGTATCAAGGCACGCGACCAAGTAAGATCAAGTCTTCTTCCAACTACCTCTCCCTTAGTTGGTATAATAACCGATTATGGCATTTGATAATAGCGACGTGAAGCCATGCTATGAAATGTGATTTGTTAAATATTTTTGGCAAAACTAGCAAAATAAGGCGACAGCTGTTTCGCTTATACACTGTAAATCTCTTCAATTCTTTTTCTCCCGGGAATGGAATTTGAATACGCACTCCTGCGATACTAAATTTTGTTGACAAATTGAAGTTTGTAATGTGATGCGATATTATGTTAAATGATATGATATGATGCGACATTATGTCATGTGATGTCATGTCACAAGATTTGATCTCAACCATTTTTTCACAGTATACATAGAAATTTCTCAACGAATTGTATGAATGAATCTTTTCTTTCGTTTTAATTTTCCATTTCTTTTTCTACCCCTTCTCAATCAATTTTTGCTTTCTATGTATGCTTGGGTTTATGTACACTCACTGAGCTTTTTTTTATTTTTTTTAGCTGCTATCATTTGTCGTAAACTATGCATTGTTCAAAGCTTCTAAGTAGGCTATATTTCCTAAAGGGTATTGATATCAAAGTGCGTCTCACAATGTCATTTCTTTTTTTTTACATTAATATGTTGCACTTCTCTGTACATGACTTACGTGACAGTGACGCCAACGCGCCATGGCATTTATGCGCTTATTTACTTTGCGTACAAATGCGACTGTCGGTCGCCCTTCGTTTGAAATGCTTAAAGAGAGAAAAAGAAACTCAAATGGTATTCAAGTCGAGTACATGGCAGTTTCCTTCAATTGATTTAACCCCAAAACGTTTACTCCTTCTTCCACTATGGTCAACCTCGGTCAGTATTAGAAATATAAATATTTCGAAGAACCTTTCACTCCCAGAACCGCCTCATTCGTCATCGTCCATGCCCCTGCACATAGCAGGACGGGTCCGCTAAGTGACTTGTAGAGCATGGCTTTCGTTACCCAATAGAGGACTTTACGTTTCAGTTGCCTACCTAGTCCAAAGTAGCATTTGCTGCCAAGAGTAATTAGCAAATCTCCCAAAAAAAAGCACTTAGAACAGCGCAACTAATTACGTATAATTTGCGGCAAAATATCGACCCACCAATTTTTTGCTCCGCCGAAGGTGCTTCGCTAACTTCACCTTCATCTTCAGCTCATAATTCATTAAATAGTTATAAAATTACGCAATTCGAAAGCTGTGCTTTGGCAAAGAGTAGAAATCGAATAGAAAAGAGCAAAGCGCATTTCAAAAGTTTTATTACATAATATGGAGAGATAAATGCACTTAAACACATACTTTCTGGAGTGTGTATACTTAATGCGATTATAAACTTAGCGTAGTGCAATTGAGCTTAAGACAGTCGGAACTGAATAAACCCACCTGCAAAAGCTGGATAGTGGATATCTTTCATTTTAACAAGAATTTAAGCTTTGTGGATTTAATAGGAAATTTTTCGATAGAAAATCAATTAGAATTTTTCGTTTAGCGCACATGAGGCATATGCTTAAGATACAAAGACATGTGATGTTCGCTTACTAAGGCTACACACTCAAGTGAATTTCAGTTGAAATTTGTGTGAGTTGTAAAGGTAAAATGTATAAGCTGCTGCCTTATGCTTATATGCATACATACATATGTCAGACATGCAGCTCAATTACATTCCCTTAAGGATGCAATGCCATATTTGCTGGCTCCCATTGCAAGTGCTCTTAATAAATTTAATTATTTTAACAATTTATCAACTCAGTTTCGAGCAAAGAGCTTGGAGACAATAAGGACGCTTGCATATGATATTCATAATAAAGCTTATAAGCATAGAAGTACATTGGATGTATGTACATCTGTTTGCATGTGCTATTCCTTCTGTCACATGCTAGCTATTTTTGCATCTTGCCTTTCATTAACTTCTTACATATTTGCTCAAAGCAAACTTCTTACAATTTGCCTTGTGTAAAATATCATTTCGAAGGCTGTTGTTGTTTTTAAGTTAGGGCTCTAGCTAAACATTTTCATTTAAAAATCCTTCAAGCAAAATTTGTTAACAAGAGACCCAAAAATTGTTGCTGCATTTCAGGCCCAAGGGCAGTGAGTATCCATACATCAAAAGATATGTGTTTTAAGAAGAATACATTTCAAATAAATTACAAAGTTGTAGTTGTTGCACACACACACATACATGCACACTTTCTGTATCACACGCTTATTACACATTTCAAGTTCATTGCCAAAAAATATCTAGAACAACAGCACCAATAATTTAAGCAACCCGACTCTCATATTTGTCCGTTAAATTTTCCTCCTCTTTCAAGAGTGCACAATTTCTTTGCTGTTTATTAGTTTGTGCTTACTCTTTTGTTGTTGTACTTTAAATTAAAAGTTCAAAAGCCGAACAATCAGTTCAATAAATCTTTAGAAAAGGTTTGAATATGGGTGACGTAATTTTTTGTCTATTGATGTAGTTGAGAATGCAATTTAGTAAGTTTTTAGAGTCGAAGAGGAAGTAAATACAGAGGTAGAAAATCTATTCTCACAATAAATACAAAATAAGTTGATCGCAATGAGATCAAGAGGCTCATCCGCATATTGATAATTACATCCTCTTTTCCGCAATTCGTGAGCCGCCGGTTTTGAAGATGCGGTTGTTGTTGTTATTGTAGCATTAAAGACAGGGAGTGTCGCTGTCGGGTGCGTTATCCCTGTTGATAGTCCTTTAACAGATATAGATTCGGTACGTTCCGGTAACAAGTACCATTAAGGCACCTGCCCGACTATCTCAGGAATGCTTTCATGTGACCACATTGAACCTTCTGACCATCCCACCCCCCACCCATTGTTTCCTTGAGTAACTTGGGGGGGGGGGGGGGGGGGGCAGAGCCTTCCCTGCTAAATATGTGTATGATACATTCACATTTATAAAAGCGTTCCCTACTGGTAGGTGAGACTAACAACTGCGTTGCGGAAGCTTTAAAGTTATAAAGATTTGTATTACGCTTCAACCCCTTGAATCCCTTTGAAATGCGGTTATGAACCCATGTGAGATGTCGGTTCGCAAGGCCTTTCCATATACCGTAGCTCGGTTGAGCGCTGGGCTTGAAACCCGCCACTTAAATACCACTACTAATGAAATGGAAGACAGTGAAACCTCGGTGACAATGTTTGAAGTGCATTTACCTAGAATGGCCGGCCCCTTCTAAGGCAGGTACTGCTGAATAAAACAATTCCGTCTTGCAACGTCTAGAGCAGTTGTTGGCAACATGAGAAGGGTAAGCTGGATTTTATCGAAGGTTGAGGGTAGCACTCAGTCAATCCGGGGTCATGTAGAGGTCCCACAGCCCCCTCATCGAATAAAAACTTAGTATTTATGTGCTAAGATCGAATACACACACCACACACGTATGAAGTGTAAGGAAGGAGTGTTAGCTTTCCGTACTAAGAGTGTGGGGAGCGAGTGACCGAGGTGGCCTGGGTCATAAGCATGCGACGGACGGAGTAGTTGAGAGCAGACGGTATCGGAGGTTACTCCTAAGGCGACCAACAGTCGTAGCAACGAGGGGTGTCAGCACAATACGAGCTCGGTGGCGGTATGTAAGCGGCCGCCAAAGCTAAATTGGCGAGCTGACGGTATCGCGATGGCAACAGCTACGCATAGCCACCATAGCGGAAGAACGAAAGTGTGGGAGCAGAGGCTTGCTTTACCTTTTTACTCTGGCGGTTCCTCGAGGGTAGTTTGATTTTTTGAGGGCGGTTTGAGAGGATACCACCTCCATTGCTTTACGGTGGCAAGATGAAAGGCGGAACTCCGTAGGGCGATCACTGGGCCACGCTAAAAATACCGCAGTAGTCCGGAGTGTTTAGGGTGAGCATAGGCGCCAAGCTCTTCCTCAATCCTTCTATCATGCAGTAAGGGGGCTGCTCTAAATAGGGCGACTACCTCTTCAGCCTATACTTCAAGGAATGAAGTGCAATAGCAAATTCGCTACTGGTTTACCCTTTTCGTTATAATGAATATGAGAATAAAACTGCTTATTTGACTTTTCAATGAATTGCCGTTGCAGTGGTTCGTCACCTGCAGAATGCTTTATTGGTTTTTCCAACCTGTGTGATATTTGCCATGAATGACATATAGTCTATTTGTGGTTTCTTGCCCTTTATGCTTTGATATAGTCTAAAGCGCAGGTGTGGCTACAGTGGAGGTCGTACTATTGTAACGCCACGTAACAGGTTTTTTTGAATTCTATGGAGAAATGAAAAAAGCCTGCTTTTATGACTGAACCCGCAATGGTCAACATGATGGACGGGTGGTGGTTTGAATAACAGTGAATGACTAGAACAATTGGAACGCATGGGATTGAGAGTAGCGTGGAATTTGAAGCACATACATTAAAAACGCCATGATGGCGCCCGAGCAGAGATGAGTGAATGGTATTGACTCTTGCAAAGTAACCCAGTGAAAAAAGAATGACAGGTGTAGGCGATATCTGCTTAAAGAGATAGGGAGACGCTACAACCCATGTGAGGACAGAGAACATCAATAGCCACCATATACCTAAGCGACGGTACAACAACATGAACCTGAAGGATAATTTTAACTCAGACCTTTTTTAGAGGTCATAATTTTGGATTGGTTGTGCTGACAAAAGCCGAGCTACATTATGCATCCCTCGATAAGGGTCTCAGAAGAATTAAAAAAAGTTTGTGGCAGATAATGTACTCTCACTACCTATTTCACATTTTATTTCATCCCTAAAGTCGAAAGTTCAATAGCCGAACATGGCTTATTCCATTTACCATCCAAGAGGTGGTAAACCAGTTTGAGGCGGAAGTTGGGCACTCAACGGTGTCCTCATATTGGTTTTGAATAGAGCACAAAGAAATGTGGTGAACTTTGTGTTTCTTCGAACAATTGGCCTAGGTCTGCGCTCATGTTGGAGTCCCGGTGCTAGCATAGATGCTCAGGAAAGCTTTTGAGTCTGTTTTTATATTGATTCTGATATGTAGCGTAGATGATTCATGGCACTCATGAGAAGGATAACATCATTGACATTATACGGAGCTCTCTGTGAAACCTGCGACTTTCAACTCAAAGCTCAAAGCTATCAGCGAGGCTCCAACGTGAACACACCCGAAGTTGTATGATGCTGTAATAAAGTGTGTTTGGCCTCGCCTTGGCTGAGCCTTTGCATATCTTTCTTGGTAGGATGAAGATGAATATATCAGAAATAAATCCTGTCTCTACTCCATTCGAATCGGGTTTACTTGGATAACCATTGAGGTAGTCAGCGGAAATCGATTACCATATGTAAGCACCTTTTTTTTAATTTAAATCAAATTTGCAACAACTGTTTGCAATGCAAATAAAAAGGATGTTATGACGAATTTGTAATTAGCTGGAGCTTTGTTTAGTTAATATTATGCAGTAAGTGGTGAATTGTAAATGAGACAACGCTGGCGTCAACCATATCGAGGCGATCAAAGAGCTCATTTCGAATTCAAAATATGCGGTTTCCTGTGCGCAGTCGCAAACAGTTGTGACCCAAAGACCGGAAGTTTTGTGAAGTGGCGAAAATTTCATTTAGTGATCATTTTTTCATGCAAATAAATATTTTATGGTCTATATATATTTTCACCAAATTACTGAATATTTAAGCTTTAACCAAACTTTTTTCTTTCTCTATCTTTACAGCTGCACTATGCTCGAGACGAGTACGCGCATTTGTTTGAGCCGATTTTGAACTCAATAATTTTGCGATGCGCATTATTTTGGCTTAAACTGCTCCGCTACCCAGGGAGCGCGCACAAATGTCTGACGAAGTGCCTTCGGGGCGCTTATCGGAAATTTTTGATTCCCTCACAAATTTGCAACAACAGCTGCAGCAAGCGCGCCGCCAATCAGCATCCTCATCATCAACCTCACCCGTCAACTCAGGGCGCGCCACACCATCATCGGGCGCAAGTGCTACACCACAGCCATTTGCGTTTCACCATCAACAATTTAGTAATCATGCCGCGCGTGCGTACTATGCCATGCGCAGCGCGCATGATGGCAACGCATATTTGCATACCTTTCCGGCGGCGGCGTCGACGCACGCGCATCATCATCATTATATGCATCACATGCAGGCGACACACTATTACGCGCAACAATCGATCGCACAAACACCACAACAATTGCACCTCCAGCAACAGCTTATGTGCAGCGGCGCGCAGTTACAACAGCAACAAATGTCACTGCCACCCATGTATGCCTCACAATCGTTGAATTCATCGCCTTTACTCACGAAACGCGCTACTTCATTTAGCGGTAATATACCGTTGACGCGCGCGCATTGTGAAAACTTTGCTGCTATGCGTTTATCTGCAGCAACTGCGACGGGTAGTGGTGGCGCTTCCCAATCGACACCAAACAGTCCACGTTTAATGCCGCGTCGTTCGCAGCGTCCACCGCCTATACCCGCAAAACCAAGCGCAGCAACGCTACAAAGCGCTAGCGCAAGTGGTGGGGTTGCTGGCAATGGTGGCGCTACCTCAAAAAAACAAGCAGGTGTAACAAGTGTTAGCGGAGCGGAACAACCAGATTCAAGCGCTGTTCAGCATTCATCTGCGATAGCTGCAGCGGCAATTAATCCAGGTTTAGCTGCGCTGGATACTGATGCGCCTTGGCCGCATTTTTCTACGCTAACAGAGCATTTAGATGTACATCAAGTGAACAATTACGCGCAACCAGTGCCAGAGGTAAGTGAAGCTTGACACCAAGTACGTTGTGAGAAAAATTTTATAGGATCAAAACTAGGTTTTGACTTAAAACTAATGTCAGCCCATCTATTAGCCGGTTTCATTTTGAACGATCTCAGTTCGTTTATCGACAAGTCTACGTCCGCAGCCCATTTTAGAACAAAATCATCGCCATATATTCCGTAGAAACGCCATGTAAGTGCTCTCCGCAACCAGCCGGTGCTCATATGTTATTAAATGAAATATAGTAAATATGCCATATACTCTTACATTTTTATTGGACCTGTCCATTCAGCATGGTTGTCCTTTGTATGACCACAACACGATCTTTCAAAATCTTTTGAAGTGCTCGAACAAAGACGTCAAGACAAACCCATATCTTCAGATGCTCAATTTTAAAACAGCTTGCCTAATGAAATTATAATGAGCTATATATCAAATTATAACTTTTTGTGAAAATATCGCAGCAAGCCCTTATAAGAAGAATTTTAAAGATTATCTACTCTAATTAAACTGGTAGTCCGCCTCTGGTTTCAGAATCTTCGGCGCGGTGAATCTTTAATGAAGTTTAATAGGAGCGCCATCAATGATAAACGTTTTATCGGAATGCGAAAGGTAAAGGGATTCGATACGGCGTGTTAGATAAATAGATAATTGTTGGGGATTGCACTGCGACCATTGGTCTATTGTCTTTAATCTTTTTCACACCACCTTATCCAAGTTATCTCCCTTGATGAAGCCTAGTAGTTTTCTTGGCGTCCGGGTTTGAAAGTGGCAATACTCTGGCCGTGGTGAGCGCATAAACTGAACCCTATGTCTTGTGTCGGTTTCCAAGAGGATATGCTCCGCCGTCTTTGCTGAACGACCACAGAATCGGCAGGTGCCATTCGATTGCAATCAGACCTTAATAGTGTCGAAAACTGGTGTACTTTAAATCGTTTATCGTTAAACATTAAAAAGTGCTTTAATGTGACTTTCAAAATCAGTTAATACCCTTCGTACTTGCTATAGTATCGCTGGCTATACATTGCAATCTGTTGAAGAAATCAAAGACCTAGGGGTGTATTTTGATACTAAATTTAATTTCTCTACGCACATAAACTATGTCATAGCTCGATCATATGCAATGCTTGCGTTCATACGTCGTACCTGTTCCGCGTTCACTAGCCCCTACACTCTGAAGTCACTATATCGTGCCTTTGTCAGATCGAGGTTGGAATATGCGGCTGTCATTTGGAGACCCTACCAAATTGGCCTCACTAATCGGCCTGAGCGTGTTCAGAAAGTTTTTTTACGATTTGCTCTTCGATCTTTAAATTTTTCTGAACCAATGTCTTCTTATGAATGACGATGCCTTTTAATTGCACTAAACACGCTTGAAAATAGACGTTGCATTCTATCTTGCTCATTTGTCATTGGCATAATTTCAGGGACCGTTGATTCTCCATCACTTCTTGATAAAATTCAGTTTTATGTACCATGCAGAAACCTCCTACAGTTTGAACCCTTAAAAATTAGGTTTTCTAGAACTATTTATGGTGTAAATTCTCCCATTTCTAGGGCTTGTGCTGGTCTGAATACGTTCTTTAACTCCTCAGGTGCTGACTACACTTTTCCTTACGCTGCCTTAATTAACAGTTTAAGATCTTATTTTTCTTAGGATTAAGTTGATGTAAGAATTTGCATAATATATCCTGTAAGAATCTATAAATTCAAAGACTCAACTTAAATAAATAAATAAATAGATTGTATGTCCAAATCCTGCATGTGGCTGTTGAGTCTACAATGTCCTAAAAGAATAGCTGTTAGGATTCCTAGGTTTTTTCGAATGGTAGCCCTGTTCTGATTTGTAACATTAGCTTAGGAGGGTTCGCTTCGCTGACTGCTGTATTGCTAGGTTTAGCGGAGTTATTTCGAGGATAGCCTCTAGCGCTGTTGTGGAGCATGTAAGCATATTCCTCGTGATGCATAAAGTAAATGATTGAGTTCGCAAGACCTCGAGTACCTTCGGAAGTCTATTTAAGGAAGAATCTACATAAACGCTCTGCTCTAGGACAATACAATATGAGTACCACCTGGTTGTAGAATTTTCAATAAAGTAGGTTTCCGTATTTAGCGCGCCATCTATGTGTCAATATCGCATTACATAAATTAATTTGTTCCTCAGTAACACTAAGGCAACATACGTCTACATATTAATCCCTTGTGAAAAACGCTTTATAATCATTGTTCAGGCGTAGCAGTGGTTGAAGCAAATCTGCCTAGCACTCTCTATATTGGAATGGACAGGCTTAGGTCCTAGGACCATTGGAATGTGATTGAAACCTCAGAGTTCATATGCTCGTTGATCCCAAAGACTCATTGGAACCAGGATTCAAGGGTTGATAAGCGCAATACAAAACTTTATAGCCTCAAAGTTTCCGCAACCCAATTGTCAACTTCATCTACGCAAGGACAATCCTGTTACAAATAATAATGTATCGTACACATATTTAGCAGGCGAGCCTCTGGCGACCCTAAGTTCCTCCTGGAACTGGGGGGATGGGAGCGGGATGGCCTACAAGGTTTAATGTGGTCATATTAGTCGTACCTGAGATGGTCGGACTAGTACGTTAATGATGCTTTGTTACCGGAACGTACCGGATCTATATCCGGCAAAGGATCATCAACGTTGATAACACTCCCCAGAGCCTTCGGGAGTATCTCTATCATTAATCCCCAACAACAACGTATTGGAACCGGAAAAGCTAAACGGCTTTGTCGTCGCACTTTCCCAAAAATTGTTCTCAGTAGATGGCGCTGTTCTCAAATAATAACACCAAATGAAGGGCTCAGAACCAAAAGGATCTAAGTGACATATTTTTTAAAATTGAGTTATACCCATATTTGTATATTTAAAATAGTGTCTATTTGTTGACAATGCGATCCAAGCCATTTTGGACATTTTAGTGCCATATATTTGCCAGGCCAAAAACGTACTAAATTTTATTGCATTCATGATTGGAGCCAAAAGGATTTAAGTGCGCTCCTCCAAGCAATACAATTTAATTGCTCGGCCAAAAGAACATGTAGAATTTTTTCGAGTATGCAGTCTTGTAGCTCGTTTAATTTTAGTATAATAAAGTGCTAAACTTAAGTTCGTAGGAAGTCTCGCTGATTTTTGGCAATTTTTTTTCTACGAACTTAAGTTTAGCACTTTATTATACTAAAATTAAACGGGCTACAAAACTTCATACTCGAAAAAGTTTTAAATGTTATTTTGGCCGAGCAATCAACTTTCGAAATTTTATTGCAACAATTTTTGGAGCCAAAAGGGTCTAAGTGCGCTTGGATCCAGAAAAAAAATTGCCAAAAATCAGCGAGACATCCTACGAACTTAAGTTTTGCACTTTATTATACTAAAATTAAAGGGGCTACAAGACTGCATACTCGAAAAAATTTTACATGTTCTTTTGGCCGAGCAATCAACGTTCGAAATTTTATTGCAATAATTTTTGGAAATTTTTGCAATAATTTTTGGAAATCCATCTGCAGTAAACATCCTTTGAATTAGTTGACTAACCTGCATTCATTTAGACAGGAATCATTTCAAACGCATTTACCCAGAATTTACAGTAAGTAATTTACATTAACCTTAATTATCTCAATTCAACGTCGATGTTACTTAGATGCTTTTGGTTCTAAGCCCTTCAAATATGTTTGCTTTGCTAAGTTTGGAAAAAAATTAATTAAATCATTGGCTAGCAAAATATTTGATATTCCAAAATCGTCTTATTTAAATTTACAGATAAACTGGCAGGAACGGTGTTTGGAGTTGCAGCTTGAGTTGCATCGTTCAAAGAATCAGGCCGGACGTATACGTGATATGCTGCGTGAAAAGGTGAGTGCAAATTAAAGAAAATTAAAAATAGAATAAATTAAATTAAAAATTAAAAAAAAGTGGTAAATTAATTTAAAATTTCAAAAATTTGTAACATATTCTCAAAAAAATTACAAAAAAAAAAATAGTATACAAATTTTTGAGTCGAAAATTAGACAAGAAAATATTTACTCTAGCCAAGGCTCTTGCATCTTTGAAGGAAAATTCTAAACAATCCAAGCTCCACTAGTCTATATTAATATATATATTTTGTCTGTACCTGTGGGGGGATTTTAGTGGTAGTTAAGGAGAGAAGGATGGAGGAAGTCAAATGGGGAAGATACGGAATAAAGACAGGCCACAAACATGAAGGTGAGGAGGGAATTTAAAAGAATTTTTTTTTGTAGAAGCTACAGTGTGGCAAGTGCTCTGTAAACAAGAAAGTATATACGTTACAGAGAGGAATATTATCTTATAGCTATGTTAAGCTGAATGCGAAATTGTGCCTGTGTTGGTGTCATAAAGTTGTGTAGAGGTTCAATATATTGAAATCGGACAGTCAAGTGAAGCAGGTATTCCATTTTTGGTATAGGAATTCCAAATATAAGGCAATTGAAGTGAGGCAGAGAGTGAGGGAGTGGGAGTGGAACTGGTAATGGGAGTGGTAGCGGGACTAGGGCTGGAAGTGGAAGTGAGGGTGTGTTAGTTGGAGAAGAAGTGGGTGTGGGAGTAGGAATAGGAGTGAAAGTGGAAGTAGGAGTGTGTGCGAGAGAAAGAGTGGGAGTGGAACTGGGATTGGGAGGTAGGAGTGGAACTGGGATTTGGAGTGGCAGTAGGAGTGAAAGTGGTTGTGGGAGTAAGAATGGGAGTGAAAGTGGAAGTAGCAGTGTGTGCGGGAGGAAGATGGACAAGTATAGGAAGGAAAATGGAAGATAAAGTTGAAGAGAATGGGATAGAGCATGAGGGGAAGAAAGGCTCACTTTTGAAATGCAGGCAAACTAATTTTCGTGCAGGAAAAAGTTTTCCGGATACTCTAGTATCTATGAAAAAATCTATAAAAAAGAACGAAAAAACTAAAAAAGGCACATAATATCATAAGTTTTGCGCTTAAACTTAGACTAGACATACTTTTAGCGATTCGTATAAATCTCCTGTGCTTCAGCGCCAATTCGCCTGTACGCTGTCACGCATAATGAAAATTAAGGGCGCTGATGGGAATAATTAAAATGAACATATGAAATGAATAAGCACGAACACGAAATACCTAAAAAAGGAAAAATACTGTAAACCCAAAAAAAGTCAGGTTCAGCATTAGCACGGAGATAAAAAACAAAAAATGGCAACATGCAGACGAGAAAATGAATAGGGCAAAAATTAAAAGGAATGTTTGAAAGTTTTTGGGAATTTGGCAGTGAGAACACCCTTTTTTCGGATGTGTTTGATTTGCATGACAGTATTTATTATGGTGCGTAATTTGGGTGATTTTCTTAGTCCTATAACAAAATGGTAACACTCCGTTAACAAGTCGATATCCATAACTTTTCTGTAAACAATCGATCACTTTTCGAACATAAATAGATATATTTTCGATAACAAGTCGATAACTTTGGTAACAAAGCCGTAATTTTTAATAATATGTCGATAGCAAATTGGTCACACTCTGATAACTTTTCGATGACCAGTGAATAAGGTTTTGATAACACATCGATAGCTTTTCAATAAATAATCGATAAATTTGCTATAATATGTTGATAAATTTTCGATAACAAACCGCTTACTCGTTGATAAAAAATCAATGAGTCATCGATAACCTACTATAGCACGTCTATACCTTTAAACCGGCATTCTCCAGCTCAGAAAAACAACAGATTTGTGTACTGGATATAGCTTATATAGGTGATATCGAAAACTAGAGCGTCCCTTATAGTACCCAGTCAGAGTTCGTAAGTCCTCTTTGCTTGGATTAATAAGTTTGGCTCATCGCTCTTGTTGCTGGGATTATAAAAAATCCTTACTTATGGTTTCCCTAGTGTTTGCTTTTGTCAGTCCACAGTAGGGTTCTGTACCATAGAATGCTGCTATAGCACTCTGCTCGGGTAGGTAGTCCGCCTGTTCATTAACTTCATAGCCTTGAAGCCCGGGAACCCATTTAAAAAAACCATGTTTTTGTCGCGCAGATCATTTAGGACTCCAATGCAATCATCCATTAGCTTAGAAGTAATTGGTTAGGACTGCAAAGCACGCCGGACTCTGCCTGGCTATCTGACATAATGAGCATGAGTATACACCTCAAGGACAAGTCTCTTCGTAGCCCCTTTTCAACTTAAACTTCTATTCCATTGATTTCTGCCTGAAAAATAGTAAGATAGCATCCTGATGGTGTCGACTTCTTGAAGTTCGTCCTATAAGTACCACGCCCCTTTTTCCGCCATCAAACTTCGATCTATCCGAGAACCAGACCTCTGAATCAGGGCAAGTATATGGATTGCCTGTTTATCAAAGAGCTCTGTCCACAATGGACACCTCAAAGTTACATGCTATTCTCACCGTAGGGGTCATTATATGACAGTGTTGCAATATTCATAGGATATTAATTTTCTTATAACCTTGTCGCAGTTCAATTTTGAAGTACTTGATACTCCTTCCCAAAAATATTTCAACTTTTAAATACTTACTCCAAAATTATCACCACAAATTGCGCCCACCCTAGTGTTTCTGTAAGTGTATACTGTTGTACTGTTCTCGCTTGCAAATTTTTCATTTGGTATGTTGGCAGTCGTATGAATATATGGCTTCATGGCCATTTTCATTTTCATCAAAGGCTCCTACGGCTTAATGGTCATTCATACCAAGATTCCCACGCATATTTGTATTTGAATAGTGAATTTGAATAGTGACTAGATGGAGTTTGCGGAGGATACATACGTGCATATATTCAAATACACATATATGAATATATGTAAGTGAATCCCAGTACCAGATGAATCTTCACCGAGCTCTCAATGCCCTTTCAAAGGTCCGCATCCGCAACAAATTAATTTATCCCTGATTAAACTTCATTTATGCGCCTGAAAATATGCAAAGCATCTGTGACTCGAATTTCATTGCAAAAAGATATTCGTATGTTTGTGTTCAATATTGATGGGGTGGATAACTGTCTTGAAATTTGCGTGGCTGAAATACCAATAAAAGCTTTCACACGAATTACACCCAAATTAAGCACGAAAGAAAGGGGAGACGTGGTTGCTTGCATATGCTGAGCTGCTTAGATTGCGAGAAACTTTAAGATATGTAAATGCACATCTTGAAGTAATATGTTAATATAGAAGTTGGATTACAATGCAGCAAAGACTGAAGACTGAGAGCAAAACTATCAACTGTTAGAATATAGGAATTGATTTCAATATAGCGTTGGCACATACCAACAGCTCATATCGTTTCCGACCACAAGTGACTGTCGTTTACCGTCTTACTCCCCCCTCGTTCTGAAAAATATCTCTCTGGCTGGTCAAGAAAGATCTCACATAGAATCAATGTGTCCGTAGCGTTGAGCTTTGTTACGTGTCTCTTTCTCTTTTAATTTCCGAAAGTAACTAACACGTTTCGGCAGTTGTGCCACCATGTGCCAGGTAATGTAATAAATCTGGCATCTGCATGACGTTCGGGTGTCAGTGATAGTAAGTACCAGTATTCGAATGTTGATTTTTGATCTTTTATTGCACAGCGTAGCCCTTTGGAACAGTTAAACCATTTTCGCATGTGGGAAAGTATTTTTATCTGGTCATTCAAGATGGGAAGCTAATAGTGTTAAACGCTTTAAAAAATAAAAAGTTCCTACTTTAAAACTCTCTAAAGGCTTAAATAGCTCTCACTAGCTTCTCATAAACCTTTCAACCATTAAACACCGCAAAATTGTTGGCGTCATTAAATTTTGATTGTTGGTTTGTGATTTGGTACTTTGACCATTTGCTGCATTGTGCTGCACTACTTATTACACTTTTGCGGATTTTGCGCTATATTTTTATTTGTTTTTTGGGTACTAAAATTTTATTTTATTACCTTACAAGAATGTTGCAAAACGTTTGGTCATAATTTTGGCGCTGAAATACATTGCTGCAATTTGGCTGTTGTTTTGGGTATTTGGAAGAAGTTTTACTTGGTTGCATCGGAAACGCCTAAAATGCTGCAACGTTTTTAGTGGGCATGTGGTTTATGGGAGCTTAATAAAAAAAATTATAAAAGCATTTAGCTACAATTTATTACGTTTGATTATTCTATTGCTCTTTCAATATATTTGCATTTCGATTTTAGTAGTAATTATGGGAATTTTAGTTTTCAATTCATACTGCATTTTTCTCCTATTAATTCTCTTACTTTGTCTAACCTTTTTACTCTTCCCGGTCTACCTTTCGCAGCTCTTTTCCACTACTTCTTTCTCACGTGCTTGTTAATTTTTCTATTAATTTTGCACCTCAATTATTTTTTTTTTCTACTTTTCGCGTCTATCTGCACTTTCCTCAGCAGCCTGGGCAACCAGCCAATTGTTCTTTTCATTGCTTGACATTTTACTGCATACTTACAGGCGCAACATTGTTTGCCAAATTCTTGGGCAGCTCAAAAAAAAAAAATTTATTGTTTTGTGTGCAGCATGTATTTTCACTTTTATTGTCACTACGCTTTTGTTGTTGTTGCTCTTTTTGTAGCACAACTATTTATTACATTATAAATTGCTTGATTGTCATGCTAAAAATATTGGCGCTCTGTTACGCTCCATTTACATTGTTAAAGTTTTTATATATGCCGGATTTCCAGAAAATTATGATCCTTTAATATGCAGCAGTGTTTTGTGCAGGTGTAGGCATAGCTCAAGTGTGAAAGTTCTTAAGTGCATGGTTGAAGTCAAAAGGTAATCGTAGTCTGATCCCATCCTCTCTGCTTTCCTACCTAATGACTTCCAGACGCACCTGATGCATCGGCTTTTTTTGCTTTCTAGAGATTTCATCTTTCTAGAGCCAATAAATCTGTGATGTTGGTTCCTGTGTTGACTTGTACAGTTTATCCGTATACAAAATTAAAAAAAATAAATATTTGGCGAGAGTCATGACTTTTTTGCCTGAGACTTTAACCCAGGACATTCGGTGTGGTAGGCGGAGCACGCTACCACTATACCACTGCGGTCGTCATTCTTTTCCATGCAATTACTGTAGGCTACCCTCAGATTAGCGTTCGCTGTTGTTAATTCTCACCTTGAGTTTTTTGCTCACAGTTTGGATCCACATAAATTTTGGCTTTAAAACTATGCAGGTTTAGATACTTTCCCTTTCTCACGTTTCGAAGCTTATTTTTGCCAGAATGTATTATAATTTTTTTAAGAGTATTAAATCTGCCAGCACCTTTACAACTCGCCATTTTTCGCTTATCTTCATCAGGTTTTAGGTGCTTCCTTATTCTGTGTCGGTATGTCTTCGGCTATCATTGTATCATCGACACTTATGAATTGAAATTTTCATCACAGCTGATGTTCCATAAGTCAGGATCATAAATTTATCCTTTTACTACTCGATAAGTGACTTAAATGCCCCGCAGTCCTTGATTTGTGTGGATGCAATCTCTTATATAGCACCATCGGTCAGCACCTTGTATTTATATCTACTTGAGATGTGACTTAGATGGTCCGCAGATCCTCGATGAGCGGATCCTTGTGAGGCTGCAATCTCTTAGCAGCTTATCAGAAGAAGAGGGACGGTCATAACCGTTCAAACGGTTAAACGCCAATAAAGTAAGTCATATTTTAGATATCTTCCAATAACACAGTGTAGGGAGTATATTGATTGGAAATTGTTGCTCCAAAGCATCTCTTACAGCTGAGACGAAAACGAGCCTACAGTACTTTTAAAATTTCTGTAGCGCCTTCTGCTGTGATGCCGTCTAACAATGGTGTTGTTGTTGTTGTTGTAGCGATAAGGTTGCTCCCCGAAGGCTTTGGGGAGTGTTATCGATGTAATGGTACTTTGCCGGATACAGATCCGGTACCACAGCACCATTAAGCTGCTAGCCCGACCATTTCGGGAACGATTTATGTGGCCACATTAAACCTTCAGGCCATTCCTATGACGAAAATTAGCCTTTCTCCTTTTAGTTTTTGAGTGGTTGTGTCCGTCTCAAGCGCTTCATGGGGGTCTACTACGAGAAAGATATATATGAAGTCGCTTCCAGTGAAATCTCGAAATCCCACTTTCATACCAATTAAAAATAAAAATAAATGTAAGGCGCGATAACCTCCGAAGAGATCTAAGGCCGAGCTGCTCTTCCAATTTGCGTCGTGCTCCTCTTGATTTTCCCTACAAATTGGCCGGACGGGACCTACATGTTTTATGCCGACCCCGAACGGCATCTGCAAGGCAGATGAGTTTTCACTGAGAGCTTTTCATGGCAGAAATACACCCGGAGCGCTTGCCAAACACTGCCGAGGGGCGACCCCGCTTAGAAAAATTGTCATCTAATTTAAAAACCTTCTTTCTAAAATTTTAATGTTGCTTTGCCCGGGGTGCGAACCCAGGGCATACGGTGTGGTAGGCGGAGCACGCTACCATCACACCACGGTGGCCGCCATATCATACCAATTACTAAATGTTTTAATTGACTTCTTTGTGGTGTCTCTTCTAAAATATTTGACGCGCATTTTCGTTGTCATAAAAATCTAACTCATTAAAGCATTTTTAACTGCTTTCAAAATTCCCAAAACTTTATACCCACACAAATTTATGGTTGCCTTCGGTTTCAATCAATGGCATTTGGATTTATTGAGGGGTTAAATTTTCGTCAGCCTCAATTGACATGCAAAAAGCGTACATATCTTTTGGTTAGTAAATGAATTAAAATTTGGGTGCGTGTTTGACGACGAAAAAATGCATTTAAAGGCTTTGAAGTTTAATGAGTTATTGTCTGCTTGAAAATTCTTGTGGTGAAAAGTGCAATTAAAAAGTTTATAATTGAAATTGTTCGAGGAAATTAATAAAATAATCAGTGGAATTATTGAAAACAATTACTGATCTTAATTGAAAATATTTGAGGTCATACTTCAACCCTTGCACAAAATGATTCGTCGTTGTGGAAAATCTAAGACATACGAATTTCGGAGTTCAGAAAAGGTTAACAGTTTTTGGAGTGGAATAGTTAACGGTATAGAAGATCCACACCCTTGTAGTGAAATCTAAAAACCTTTGTGTGTTCTCAGGTCTCTATTTTAGCCTACGGGTATATAAAACTCTAAAGAAGAGAAAAAATCTTTCGCAGACACCCCCATAGTAAAACTTCACGGAATATACCCAGAAGCATCAAAAAGCATTTGAGAGGTTGGTAGAGGGTTAACGTGCTTCAAAAATATATTCATTGGAAGTATCTGCTCCCTTAGACGAAATCTTTTTTGCAAAGTGCAAAAAATGTATAGAGAGTAAAGGAAATGAAATTTGGCGCCTTAAGGTATGCATAAATTTTTCAAGAACACTTTTGTTTACATTTCCTTCGGCGACGGACATTCCTGGAAAGTGGTTTTTGGATATATCTTAAAAGTAGCAAATAATATGTTAAACCTAGAATAATTAAATAAATATGCTGCATGTTTCAGGCGCTATCTTCTGAGGATAATCTTTAAAAATAAATATTTCTGCTAATAATCGGAAAATTGCTATTATTATGAAGGAAATAATAATTACTCTTTCTAGTGGGGATTGGAGCTTTGATATACAGAAATTAAACGAAAGTGGAGATAGGACACCATCCTATGATATTTCATCCAATTATCCTTTTTCATCTGTGCCAATTGATTTTGAAGGCTTAGCCTTTTTGATAGCTTCATTCACATCGGTTGGACTGATGGTAGTGGACGACACGTCGTGCTTGCGTTAATAACCCTGCAAAAATCCGATTAGTGCAGGGTGAGTCCGGGTTGAGTGACAAAGGAGAATGCGACTGTGGCCAGTTTTGATCTCGTAGTGGTCTATTTTGTTTCAGGATATCCTATGGGGAGACTATTTTCACCTGTTTATGCCTTAACGAATTTAGGGGCACTGTCAGTCAGGTCATCTTTTTAACCATAGGATAGATTTTCTTTATCTGCATTCGGGACAGTTGCAGTTTGTACGGTCTTAAAGGACTAGTCATCCCAAGATATTGCAGACATAGCAACCTTTGAGACTAGGCATTATCAGTTCGTTTAAGACGTAGTCATCCGTTTTTCCACCGAGGCGCTAGAACTGCACAGAGAACACGATTGAGTGTGCCAGTTTTATTTTTGATATCTACGAGTCAGGGTAGTTGCACTACAAGGTCAAGGTCTATAGTAGAAGTATAGTAGTATGCTTCACTTAGCGCTTATTCATATTACTTTTTTTTGTTTTTTTTAGGGACCCCAGCGGTTTAGAGGGACTAGAATACGGCAGGTATGCCTGCTGTAAGATACGACTGAAATACCAAATTGATTAAAGGGGTTGTGTACCGCAACCCGCCAGCACAATATAAATCTTCTCCAACGCAATTGTCAACCTCACCTACCCGTGGCGAATCCTGTTTCCTTAACAGCCGAGGCTCTGTCGAACCCAAGTTCCTCATGGATCTAGGGCGTGGGAGGGCGAGATGATCGTACCAAATCGTTGCCGAGATGGCTAGTACCTATATGGTTATTTTTACCTGAACGTCCCGGATCTGCATCTGGCAAAGGACCAAAATCGATAACACTCCCCAAGGCCAAAAAAAAAAAACCATTAAAACGTCTGCATAACTACCTTCAGAGATTTCTAACAAATTCCACTTAAAATTTGCTGCATATTTTCAGGCTGTTATTAAATTCAAATGTTTAGTTTACCCGCTTAATATTGTATTCAAGTGAATGAAAACTACAAATAAATGAGCGCAACTATGAATTGATATAAGAATACAAATATAAAATAATGTATCAATGAGCTTTTGCATACTTTTTGGCGCATAAATTTGATAAATTTTTAAAGCCGAAAAGCCTGAAGAGCACAAAAAATGAATTAAAAAAAACATGAATTAATATGAAATAAATTGATTTAAAGACTATGCGGCATCATTTGTGGAAAAATATAAAAAAGCTATCCGAAAATAACAGAAAAAAAAATTTATAAAAAAACTAAAAACAACAAAAAAATAAATTGTATAAAAAGGCTACCTACATTTATTGCTTGCGTCAATGGAGTTTGTAGCAAATCTCAATACGTTTCACCAACGCATAAAATATTTATTCTCTTACTATTTCCGATTCATGCCATCAGCAGTTTTTTAAATTTTAATTTTTTATTACGCATTTTTTGCGCTACCACGCTTACGTTTCCGCAGCAAATAGTAGCTGAAATAGAAATTTATGTTTGATGACATTGTTGTTATTTATTAATGAAGCTTTTTTCGCTTTTTGCAAAAAACCATAAAGTGCTCATGATTGCATTAAATACCGCATGACAAACTGTCAGTTTTCAACATTATTTGATGTGGTTGAAGTTTCCAGTTTTGACTTGAACGACAGTGAGTTGTTAGTGTTGTAAAAACTGATTTGCTGAAGCGGATACTTTAAGTACAAGATCAGAGAGTTAAACAAAAATATATGGAAAGTTAAGATAACCGTCGTGTTCCACACCAGTTGCTACATACGTTTTGTTTTACACCTTCCATCGTATGCCTTTATTTTGTCTTAATCTTTCGCTTATCTGTATTTCTTCACTTTATAAATGGACCTGTTCGGGCACCAGTTCAATTTCAAAATCTTTATACCTTATGCAACACCAGTTCGCACACTTATTCTCGTATACATATCTTTATTTCTAAAATTTCCGTAATTTACGCTCATACCAATTTAAATTTTCCTTTTCCCAGTATTCCTCTTTATTCTAAGTATCCCAGCTCGGGCGCCGTATCAATTAAAAACCGGTACTTAAATACCATTAGCAACACTAGGTCGGATTCGCTTACATATACGAAAATTGCACTCTAACGAAATTTAAACTTTCCTCTTCCCATGCAATCTTATGTAAATAAATGCAGCAAAACACGCACAATACACTCGCATTAGCATAAGCACAGGCACCGCCTCAACGCCATGTATGTGCTACATTTGCTAAAGTCGTATTCATAATTTCCGCACTCCATACGCTCAAGCGTTTATATGCTTTCAAGCCTATGAACATAGCAAATAAAGATTTAGTATTATGTTTATCAGGACTTGTTATATTTAAATAGACACAATGTACGACGCACAAAGCATAAGTCAATGCGCCTGAATATAGGCAATGCATGGTGTTGAGACGCATGTGAAAACGTTGTGTGTAAATAATGCAAAAGTGTGTTAGTATTTGCTTGGCTTTGTTTCAACTTAGGCTACATATGTTTATATAGACTTATTTACCGCCTGGATGTATGGAAGATAAAAGTGAAAAACTTTTAACAAACGGGTTTCCGGCAAATGACAGTCGCACGGAAGGATGTGCGCAAGCGATCGTATGAAATATGAAAAATGTATAGATATTTTTTTCGAGTTATACTAATAGGAAGTATGGCAAGTGCAAGCGTGGTGAGGGCTGCAAGGCGTACATGCATATGCATGTATTTCAATTCATCGGAAATCAGTGAAACTTACTGACACACAATCTACTACTATAAATACTTGTGTTGGCGTATAGAAATTGCAATATTTCACCTACATATGTCATTTGCGATAGTGGTATGCACAGAAGTAGCACCGTCTGTGCTGTGCTTTATCATTGCATTCACATAGGCGTTACACTTTATGTTAATTCAATGTGCTGCATTTAGACTTTTTCTTTGCAAAAAAGAAGTTTTTGAAGTGTATTGAATAATGTTGATGTCATTTGAAGTGATTTTTAGTCAAACTATTGAAGTGTATTAATCGACTTTTAGGCGCAAAAGTAGATTTACTTGAAATTTGTTGCTTAATTTGCACGTAATTGAAGTGACTTAATTTGCACGGCCACCGTGGTGTGATGGTAGCGTGCTCCGCCTATCACACCGGATGCCCTGGGTTCAAACCCCGGGCAAAGCAACATCAAAAATTTTAGAAATAAGGTTTTTCAATTAGAAGAAAAAATTTTCTAAGCGGGGTCGCCCCTCGGCAGTGTTTGGCAAGCGCTCCGGGTGTATTTCTGCCATGAAAAGCTCTCAGTGAAAACTCATCTGCCTTGCAGATGCCGTTCGGAGTCGGCATAAAATCATGTAGGTCCCGTCCGGCCAATTTGTAGGGAAAATCAAGAGGAGCACGACGCAAATTGGAAGAGAAGCTCGGCCTTAGATCTCTTCGGAGGTTATCGCGCCTTACATTTATTTTTTTTTTTTTTTTAATTTGCACGTAATTGAAGTGACTAGAAGTGAGCATGATAATTTTGTTAGAGTTTTGTGGCTTATTTTATGTTGTTAGTGATTTATTATAGAGCATTTTACTTCGGAGTGATAAGACATGCGATATACCCTAAGGCGTGAACGTGTTGATTTGCAGCGAAACTGTAATAATAATTAGTTTAGTTGTTTTATGGCTAGTACATTAAAGTTGCTAAGGTACTAAGTCGAAATTTACACATTTTTGTGAGAGGCGAAAGCAGATCTCAATGCAAAATTAAAAGGAGCTTACATCGCATGTTTTTCGTACAATTATTTAACATTTATAGCATACTTTCAGGTGCAGATAGAAAATTTATTGAAATTAGTTAATTAATATATTTCGGTTGAGTTTTATCAAGATCGTTGTGCCAATTTAGTATTTTTTTTACTAATGCAGTGAATGACCATTTTAAAAATCGAAGCATGCTTTTGTGTGCTGGAGAGTTATTAAATAGTATAAATCCTAAAAGTACAAGCTTTGAAATATTTTACTCAATATAAAATTCGTTGCATACTACATAAGGCAGCTCATAAGAATATTCGTCGCCTTGCTTCTGAACTACTCATACTTTCGTGCTTCTTATTCGAAATGTATCTATATTAGAGCGGGTCAAATTTGTTTTCCATCAGGAGTATAGCAAAAACGTAATATACAGATGATTCTAAGAAAAATTGTTGAAGACACCATAGCTGTAAGGCCGATTTCGAGTTCCCGACTTTAGCAAAATAGATATTTTGCCATATGAATGTAAGGTTTGGCCAAAAAATCGTCATAGCTTCTGATAGAATTATAGGAAAATATTATATTGGGCTTAGTTTAAAGGTATTTTACGTATATTTCAGAATCTGTATTAATATCTATAGTGTTTTTGAATTTTAGTAGAGATATCAGGCTTAAATTATGAGAAATTAGCCTAAAATGAACTTTTAACTACTATATTATCATTTTTAACAAATTTCTTAGGGAAATTTTTTTTTTACAGCTAAAATAAGTTCAGAACATTTCCAACAACTTTCATTCAGACAGTTTTTTTTTTCGAATTCGTTTTAGTAGAAAACAATTCAAAAAAAACCTATATTTTCAAGTAATAAGCAAAAACACAATTTTTTATAATTTTAACGTAATTTATTTAAAAAATTATTTTTTTACTTAGAATTGACCATTTTAACGTATTTTTCAAAATAAAAGTAATGTTATGTCATTATTTTTTAAAATATTTTTTGCTCTCCATTCGTGCTTGTTTTTCACGACTTTCTGCTGTAACAGCCATAACACCTTCACGTTTTTTTTTTCTACAACACGTTTGGAAACAGATGTTAACAACTGAACATATCTTTCTGTTCCCTGTATATGCATTGGAATATTAGGATCATCTTGTGTTGGCTCATCATAATCTAAGAATTCTACCAAGTGATCGTATGGAATATTTCTTGTGAATGCCGGTTCAGATAGTAAATTATCGTCATTCAGATCAATCATATCAGTATAATCTAAAGCATTAAAATTGATATCATATTTTTTGTAAACTCTGATTTTAGTTGGATCAAGTATTTTTTCTCTACAGTATAAAATTGTTTTGATAGCTTTATCACGAATGGCTTTTCTATCATTAAAAAACATTGTTAATAAAATGTTTTCTGGATGAGCGTAATATGAATTATTTATAGGTAACGTGTCCAACGAATAAACTTTGATAAAAGTACACTGCCGTATTCAACAGAATTATATTATTTTACACTGAAATATTGTAGAAGGATTTGGTTCATCCATTTTAAATTTAAATACAAAAATCTGTAAAGAAAAAAAAATCCATAAGAAATTTTTGAAAAATGATAATATAGTAGTTAAAAGTTTATTTTAGGCTATTTTTTTATAATTTAAGCCTGATATCTCTACTAAAATACAAAAAAACTATAGATATTAATACAGGTTCTGAAATGTACATAAAATACCTTTAAGTAAGTAAAAGGCACTCAGCAACGTATGTTATACAAAATACTGAATTGTGTATATGTTTACATTCACATAATTATTCTTTTGTATGCACAGCCATGTGTAATATTTCATTCCACAACTTATTCGTTGATGTTAATTATTTCTTGATGTTAAACAATAAGCACATTATTACCACATACACTCATATTTTTCGAAAGGAGGGTATCGCGCGTAAGCATACAAATACATTTAAAAGTATGTTTGCATGTGATTTTGTCTTAAAACAGTGACATCCCTCTGTGGGTTAATAATTCCTTTCTTAATTATGCAATCAGCAAATGGGCGTAGCTCTTATGTAAAGAAATGTATAAGGCGATGTACATAAGGAAGTTGGAGTAACAAAATGCATACGGCCACAAAATTCGTACGTAATTCATTTCTAAGTAAAATATACTTATATACATATTCTCTGCGCCTAAAAGTATGTATATGTATAAAAACATTAATTTCCTTTTAGTCTACTTATAACTTCATTTAATAGCATTTAGTGCGTAAACTGCATATATTTGTTCATATGTGGAAGGTATTATAATCCTTAAAGTGTGGGTGTGTATGTGTGTCTGTCATAATATAGAGCAGGGCTCTTCAAAATTGAAAGTGCGCCTGTATTAGTGAGAGCGAAATCGTCGCGATAATCGTGCGGGTGAATTGATTTTTCATTTATTCGCTTACTAGCAAGCAACGAGCTAACAACAAGCGTATGTATCGCGCATAATTCATACATATTTTGATACCGATCAGCCGAATTTAGAGGGCACAATTTTGCTATGAAATGAAGAGCCCTGATATAGAGAGACTAGTTTTCTCAGTCATGTAATAGTTATCCGTCTGCCTGTCACATTATTATCGCGCCACTAAACGAGTTTCCGCTTTATCAGCAAGCAAAAGTTATTTCACTACATAATTTTAGGCGTAATGGAGAGTGAAAATCATTTCTAATGACTGCGCTAACGAAATTACCTTATCAATCATTCCGTTTTTTCTATTAACATATCACAAAATGTTTGAAGCAACTTTAAATGTAAATATGTTAGAAGCCAAAGAGTTTCAATTAAAATTCATTGAATGAAACTATAAAATATCCTTAAGGGATGTGAAGTTTTAAGAATTGAAGGTTTGCTGATCCACTCTGCAATACGCGATGGTTTAAGTTAAATGATTGCTTAATAGCGCCTTAAAGTATGCTATCATCTATTAAGCACATACAATTCTAGTATCACTTTGTTGTCATGAATGAGATCTGAAACCAATTTTGCAATCGACTTGAATTTTTGTACGCATGTAGCTTTTATGAATACTACCTTGACCAAGCTATTGTAGACCCTTTCCCGAGAAGTAGACGAGTGACAAAACGACTACTTCGAGATCCTGAGACAATGCCCATACAACTACAATAAGACAGATAGAAAAGATATGATGTAATATGTGATATGGATTTAGAAGAACATATGCACTGAGGACTTGGTTGCTCAGGAACTCTATATATTTTCTTCCTGACAAACCAATTATAGCCCCTTAAAGTATGTTTCTTGGTTAATCATACTATGAAAAACTGCTATGTAAACCAAACTACAAAGCTCGAAAAAGTCTGTTAGAGATTAAAAAGCTTCTCAAAACCAAAGTAATAAGATATCTGTTCTAAAATTTGGATGTTAAGTCACCAAGTTACAAAACCAACTCCGGCTGTATTTGCAAGTATAGAAACTATGAAAACAAAATTTTCCGAGACCTTCTGCACATAAGCTTCAAATTTTGAGGCAACTTGTTTGTTTGGAGTGGGAACCAGCTCAGTCTAATGCACGATCTCAAAGAGAACCTTAGAAAATGAAGCGCTGTGACATATTTGGAAGCAGAAATGTCTTAAATAAAATAGCGTTAAAACATCTTAGAAAGTTGAGCCAAAACACGCTACTTGACTCAAGAGAGAGCAGAAGTAATATTTCTTTGCATACTTTTAGGCTTTCTCGAAATTTTTAACTAAAATTTCTATTTTTTCAAGTTTATCACTACTAAAGAAGAAGTGATCTATAATTCCTTATACTTAGGAATTTATACATTATATTAATTTTCTAAATATAGCTGATGTACCGAAAAGTATGCTTTAAAGGCAAAATCACTGTACTCTTTAGCTTTTTTACTAAGATAGTTGCTAGAACGCATAGTTCATTATTGTCATAGTTAAGTCATAAAACTTTCGAACTAACCCTTAAATTATGCTTGCTATAAAAATTGTCTTCCTTTACTTTTAGCTAGCCTTATTCAACTTTGCCAACTTTGGTAAGCAATCTTTGCTGGTTAAAGTAAAAGTGATAGGTTTTGCATTTTTTTACATATCCAACTGCTACAAATTCTCATAGCTAGCCCAAATGTATACAATGCTAACAATAATCTTTTTAGAAATTATAACCACAAACTTCTCTATTAGTGCAGTTCAAAGTTGTGGTCTTGGCTTTTACATTCCATTACATCAATTTCTTAGCCTAAAAGTATTCTTTGAAAACGAATTTTAAAAATTCAATTTTTATTTCTTTTGGACATTTCTATTTTTTTATTGCAAATAATAAAGAAAAATCTACTTCCTTAATAAGTTTTTTGAAATTAGCCTTAAAGTATGCTTGGTTAATTAATAAAGAGCTTTCTCGGCGGCCACCGTGGTGTGATGGTAGCGTGCTCCGCCTATCACACCGTATGCCCTGGGTTCAACTCCCGGGCAAAGCAACATCAAAATTTTAGAAATAAGATTTTTCAATTAGAAGAAAATTTTTCTAAGCGGGGTCGCCCCTCGGCAGTGTCTGGCAAGCGCTCCGATTGTATTTCTGCCATGAAAAGCTCTCAGTGAAAACTCATCTGCCTTGCAGATGCCGTTCGGAGTCGGCATAAAACATGTAGGTCCCGTCCGGCCAATTTGTAGGGAAAAATCAAGAGGAGCACGACACAAATTGGAAGAGAAGCTCGGCCTTAGATCTCTTCGGAGGTTATCGCGCCTTACATTTATTTTTTTTTTTTTCTCATGCGTGTCGAAGCTAAATTTTTTCATATACAAAGCTTATGTCTTTAACTAGGGGTTAAAAACGCTAAAAGTATGCATTCCTCATATTTTGCTTGCTATCTCTTTTTATTTATGTTGAACTTTTGTTTTATTTAGGCAATTTTTTTAAATTTTTATAACTCCTTAAAATATGCTAGATAACAACATATTCTTGCCCTTGTACCAAAGCAATTGTTGTGCTTTCTTTTAACATCACACGCTTTACATATTTGCTGCGCCTCAAAGTATGCAACGCAAAACAGGCTTTCAAGTTAATTGCAGAAGAGACTCCTATATAAGCCAAATCTAGTCTGAGTGCTGTATTGAAAAAAATTTTGCACAGCAAAAAATATTACAATATTATCCTTCCCCACACTCCTGCTCGTACCCTTCCTGTCATTGAAGAATAGTTTGTATTATTTGGTATAGAAATTTCAAATGACTGGCAGTTTGTCGAAAAGAGTATCCTATCATAAACTAAAAAAAGCTTGCCATTCAAGCAAGCAGAAAAGTAATGACAATAAGTAAAGCAGTAAACTAAAAAAAAAAAAAAAAACAAGTAAGGACGGGACTGTCTTCGGCTGTGCCGAAGACTTCATACCTTTCATGAATGGGGCTGAACAATAATCTTATCCCGTTCGTAAACTCCAAATAATCGGATGTATAAGATAGGAAATATATAGTGAACAGATGTACATACCTAAACGATTTTTAAGATAAATATAAAATAAAAAATGGCAAAAAACCACCTTATCTGAACGATCGGTTGTATGGGATATATATTATATATAGCTCCGATGGAAATAATTTTTACAGGAAATCTTCTATGATATTTTAGAATATATATCACCAAGTTTCACGTTTTTATATTGGAAACTAAGGAGAAATGACGAAGTTAGAATAGCAATAACCAAATTGAAAAACAACAAGGCCGTGGGCGCTGATGGATTGCCTGCGGAGCTATTCAAGTTCGGCGGCGAGGAGTTGGTAAGGCGCATGCAGCAGCTTCTTAGCAAAATATGGGCGGACGAAAGCATGCCCGACGGTTGGAATCTAAGTGTTCTTTACCCAGTCCACAAGAAGGGGGATACTGCAAAATGCACCAACTATCGTGGAATCAGCCTTCTTAATATCGCATATAAGGTCCTTTCAAGTGTATTGTGCGAAAGATTGAAGCCCACCGTGAACCGGCTGATTGGACCTTATCAGTGCGGCTTCAGACCTGGTAAATCTACCATCGACCAGATTTTCACAATGCGCCAAATCTTGGAAAAAACCCGTGAAAAGAGATTCGACACACATCACCTCTTCGTCGACTTTAAAGCCGCCTTCGACAGCACGAAAAGGAGCTGCCTATATGCCGCTATGTCTGAATTTGGTTTCCCTGCAAAACTTATACGGCTGTGCAAAATGACGTTGAGCAACACCATCAGCTCAGTCAGAATTGGGAAGGACCTCTCCGAGCCGTTCGAAACTAAACGAGGTTTCAGACAGGGTGACCCCCTATCGTGCGATTTCTTTAATTTGATGCTGGAGAAAATTATACTAGCTGCAGAACTTAACCGCACTGGAACAATATACTATAAAAGCGTGCAATTACTGGCATATGCTGATGACATTGATATCATCGGCCTAAACACCCGCGCTGTTAGTTCTGCTTACTCCAAGCTGGAAAAAGAAGCGGTAAAGATGGGTTTGATGGTGAATGAGGACAAAACGAAGTACCTGCTGTCATCGAGCAAAGAGTCAGCGCATATGCGCCTTGGCAACCACGCTACTGTTGGCAGCCATAATTTCGAAATAGTAAAAGACTTCGTTTATTTGGGAACCAGCATCAACATTAGCAACAACATCAGCACTGAAATCCAGCGAAGAATCAATCTTGCCAATAAATGCTACTTTGGACTAGGTAGGCAATTGAAAAGTAAAGTCCTCTCTCGGCGAACGAAAATCATACTCTACAAGTCACTTATCGTACCCGTCCTGCTATATGGGGCAGAAGCATGGACCATGACAACAGCAGATGAAGCGGCTTTGGGAGTGTTCGAGAGAAAAGTTCTTCGAAAGATTTATGGACCTCTACCCGTTGGCGATGGCGAGTACCGAAGAAGATTTAATGATGAGCTGTACGAGCTATACGCAGACAGCAACATAGTCCAGCGAATTAAAACGCAGCGGCTGCGCTGGCTAGGCCATGTTATGCGAATGAAAGATGATGCTCCGGCCAAGAAAGTGTTTCTATCGGAACCCGCCTATGGAAGCAGAGGTAGAGGGCGGCCCCCACTCCGTTGGAAGGACCAGGTGGAAAACGATTTAAACTCCCTTGGTGTGACCAATTGGCGCCGGTTGGCGGAGCGAAGGAGCGACTGGCGCGCCTTGTTGGACGGCCATAACCGTTTAGACGGTTAAGCGCCAATTAAGTAAGTAAGTAAGGAGAAATGGCCAAAAATCTTTCTATCTGAAGGATCGGTTCGGTTGTATGGGATAGGTATATACTATATACACATAGCTCCGATCAAAGTGATTTTTTCAGGAAATCTTCTATGATATATTGGAATAAATATCACCAAGTTTAACGTTTTTATATTGGAAATTAAGGGAGAAATGGCTAAAAATCTTTCTATCTGAACGATCGGTTGTATGGGATATATATTATATATAGCTCCGATCGAAATGATTTTTTCATGAAATCTTCTATGATATATTAAAATAAATATCACCAAGTTTAACGTTTTTATATTGGAATTTAATGGAGAAATTGCCAAAAATCTTTCTATCTGAACGATCGGTTGTATGGGATATAACTATATATAGCTCCGATCAAAGTGATTTTTTCAGGATATCTTCTATGATATATTAGAATATATATCACAGAGTTTCACGTTTATACTTTCTAAATTGCGGCAGGAATGGCCAAAATCGTCTTATCTGAACGATCGGTTGTATGGGAGATATATGATATAGTGGCCCGATCCCACCGGATCCGTCAAATGTCTAATATAATACAAAAATACATCCTTGTGCCAAATTTCATTGAGATATCTCAAAATTTGAGGGACTAGCTGGGATCAAAAAGACAGACGGACGGACAGACGGACATGGCTATATCAACTCAGTTCGTCGCCCTGATCAATTCGGTATACTTAATGGTGAGTCTATCTTCTATATTTCTCAACGTTACAAACATCGGACCAAAGTTAATATACCATTTCATGTTCATGAAAGGTATAACAAGTACAAATAGAAACATTGAAAGGCAAAGCAAAACATGACAACAAAACTGCCAACATCATTTTCAGCATGAAATGCACAAATGACAATAACTTATTGCGTGGTCAAAATAAATAAGAGAACCAACAAAAATAGACAGAAAAAGAAAAAAGAGCAAATTTTTAATAAAAGTAAATTGTGTTGACATTTGACAAAATAAATTTTTTTTACAAACTGGGTGTATGTGAGGGTAGACAAAAATTCCTTTTTGTGGCGGCATTTGCGAAATCTTCTAGCCGAATATTTTCGCTTAGAGAAGTGGGCTCTTCAGACTATCACGCCCAACAAATTAACTGGCGTGCTTTGATAGGTGACTTACTAGAAACTGGCTTGAATATTTTTATAAATAAATTTAAGATTTTTTAATTTTGTTCATTTTTATGTCGAAACAGAGTACAAAGTACGATGAAACGATATCAAAATAAGCATTATTTTTTAGTATTGAAATTTTACTTTCGTTTTTTTGGGTAAACTTGTATCTTTAGTTTGCTGTAAGCTTCAGTTTCCTATTTCAATGTATGGTTAAGTTGTGAACTATGATATTAAAGATGCGCCCGTGGGTAGGCTATATTTACATTTTCACGTTGAATAGAGCTGTAATAAATACTATTATTATTGCTTCTGTCGGATTGCCTATAAATACTCTTCAACGCCTACTCTATTGTCCTACTCTGCAAGATTCTAACATTTCTTAGCATTTCATTGGGAACTTGTCCACGCCTGATTACTAACAACAAAAGTTAGAGCAGCTTTCAGCACCGAACTCGATAGCTTCAAAATCCGTATAAGACACTATGCCAAATAAAAAGGTAATGAAAAGTTTACGTAAGTCAATTAAAGAGATTTCAACGAGAATTGAAGGCTTAGCATACAATTACACCACTTTTTATAAATATGCGCCTATGTATATGCTTCGTTTTTTGAAATGTCTGTAAAAATGCAAATCCTGCTACTGAAAATTTAGAAAAGTTTTAACTTTTTTCATATTTTTGCCACTTCACTTAAACTTTACTAACCAATGCCAGCTGAATTCTTCAATTACACTAGCAATTCGTGCATGAAAAAAACGATTGACTTCAATACTTCTATTAGATCTAACGGTAAGCTACTCTGGCATTATTGTGCACCAAAAAAATTGCTCGATCTACTTCACTTTTTTCTAACGTAAAATAAACGAAAACTGGAGCTGGCATGCTAAAAATTTTGCAGCCCACACTAACACATATTGACGCACACACACATCCGCAAACACTTTTAAATAAAGGCCTTCAAAGCATTTTTGATATGCTGAGTTGAATTTCGAATGTTGTAACATAGACAATTTTGTAGCTGTCATAAAAATATTTCTGTGCTACATATAAAAGTACGCTATGTTCGCTTTAACTTTGTATGAGCACCCAAAAGTAGGCAATACGGAAGTGAAAAGCAATCTGCGGTTGCCACTTTCACTTGTCATGAAGTTATACGTTTTGCATGAACATTTTTAACTCTTTTTGTAAATTTTGATAATGGTATGAATAGGCATTCTTGATGTTGTATGTAAGTACTTCTATGTTGCTGCTTGTTATTGTTGTTATGCCCAAATGTATGCAAACATGTTTTCTATGTCGAAATGTGCTCATAATTGACAAGAGTTCCAATTCGTTTTGCATTCTACACTTCCTCCTTGGCACTTCAATAGTTTGCCTTTCTTTATAACGTCTCGTCTTACGTCTCGCTTATGACTACACGTTTAAGTACCAACGCACTCAGCATGCCATTTTCGTATTTGTATGTTTTTAACTTTCTTCTCACCGCTCATCTCCTACTTTTTGAGGTAAATAATCCTTTTTCATGTCTATTGTCTGTTTGCTTTGCTGTTATCCTTTTTGATTTGACTGTGTATTTTTGTGTTTCTTAAAATTTGCTTTAAGGTGGCCGAATATGTTAATATGTTGCCTACTTTGAGGCGCTGGGTGTTGAATTAGAAGAGAATTATTAATTATTAAAAAAAAAAAAGTGTGAGAAGTTAACATTTTATGACTATATATTTGAGAGGTAGCTTCAATACGATAAAAGCGACACTAAGATCTACTAAGCTCCACTTCTAACTTCTTGATGTTCTGGTTGTGCCTCACTGTAAACAGGAAACAGAAGAAATCCGTCTGCCTCTCTGTCTGTTTCAACGCAAACTAGTCGCTCAATTTTTGAGATATCCTGATGGTCTGTCTATCATGCAAACGATTCTTCAGATAAGATTTTGGCCATTTCTTCCTCTAAGTAACAAGGAAAAAATCTTGAAAAATTTTGATTAGATCTGTCAACCCTATCAAAACGGAACTTTTACCTAGTAGTTACGAGGAGATGAGCTGACTCCAAACGATGCAGTACCACTGATATTGTGTGATAGAAATATATACCTCGGGAGGACATCTTCTCTCAAGGGTTAGTCAAGTTGATATTATTTCGGTCACTCTTGTGCTGTACTGCACTGGACACGGCTAGCACTGCTAAAAACCTACAACAAAGAAACCGTTGGTTGGAAGTAAAGGAGCTTTTACAATTAGACCTGTGAACAGGAAATCGTCTCCTTTGTTCCTGCATAACCTTTGCAACCACGAGAGAGGAACTCCTCTTAGGTAATGGATTGATGTAGATGTTAACAGACGCACGGGAAAATATGCGTGTGGGATTTGAGGCGAGGGGGCGCTGGATATTCTTTTGAGATTGCCTTTAGATGTTCGAAAAAACCCTTCTGTACTTCGAAGTACTTGAAAAGCTTATTCTGAAATAAGTTTTCGGAGAAATTCCATGGTTAGACACAGCTCTCTTTGGACGCGTTTTATGTAGGTAGCTTAGTCCATTATCTTTTTAATCATAACACTTCTAAAGTTTTTTATTTATTTTAGTAACTTTCTTTAAGTGGATCGGTTCTTTAGAGCTATTTTCTCAATCTCATCATCTTCAGCTACCCCTCTAAGTGTTGAGCCCTAACAGGAAACAAGAAAAAAGAAACCTTGACGTCTTGGCATCTTGCCAAAAGTAGCAAACTAAAGACCTTGATATATATCACCCCTTGCCTTATAGGAAGGGCGCCCTTCCACACATTGCAGACTTTGGGGTACACTTTTTCTGAAAATGCCACACTCTGCAGAATTTGGGATATACTTTTTCTCAACAACTTCCACGTTGTAAGCTAAATGCTCTGAAAATATCTAGCGAAAAAGCTTGATAATGGGCATGGTAATAGGGCCATGAGAAAGTGCTTGTCGAACTTGGTATCCTGCCACTCCTAGAGCAACAGGGTTATTATATAGACGAAAGAACTCAACAATAAATTCGGGAAGTCTTCTTATCGTTACAATGAGAGGAAAAAGAAGTATGTAGACGAAGTTCGTCTGTATACTGATTTTTTCTCTCTGATCTAGTGCAGGAACTTAAGAGAACTCTAGCATAGCATAACGCGTATATCTTTTGGCAAGGACCCAGAGTTCTATCCCACATAGATTTCAAAAAGCCCGATATCAAGCACAACCTGCGGAGGGCTCTACGGAATCTCAGTGGTAGATTTTGATGTAGCTCTTGCTGCTGGAGTAAAATTAGAGAAGCCTATCAAAGGTAAATCTGCTCAAAGTTTAGTGCCGCTAAAATCTCATTAATGATCGACAAAAATCATGTATTTATTGCAATGGAAAACACCCAAGCAAGCACTCTAAAAGCTCTTCTAAGCCAAATTTCCGTCCTATACGCTATCGTCTACAATCAAAACGTATGAGTGCTTAGAATGATTGTACTTATTTGGTACCAATTTTCTTCTTTGCCTAATGGGTGAACATATTGAACGTTGTCGCATTTTTTAGCTACCAGCCTTTGGTTTGGGTTATCCTTTTCAGTATCTACATATATCGTATAAAAGTTTCTACCAATCCTGGTGTACTTAAGGGCCCGTATCGGCAATTGATA
This sequence comes from Eurosta solidaginis, assembly GCF_040869045.1. Lineage (NCBI taxonomy): Eukaryota > Metazoa > Arthropoda > Insecta > Diptera > Tephritidae > Eurosta > Eurosta solidaginis. The sequence goes on from NC_090322.1 coordinate 11,848,099, forward strand.
TGCTTTGAACCCCACGTCTTTACACTCACAGTTCGCTTCGTCTTTTTCCACATATGGCAACTTCAATATCATTTTCTATTTAAGCTTTCCTATTGGTCTCGTTCTCTTACCCTTGCACTCATGGTCACACTAAGTAAATGGAAAACCACATTTCACTTGAAAATGCATCTTCTATGCCGAGAAAGTGTAGATTTCAGAAATTTCAACGCAAACACAATCCGATTATTATTTCTTTTAGTTTCAACATAAAATAGAGAAAAAAGTGAGGAATACAGAATTAAAAAGCCAAAGTAACAGTAATATAATAAAAATATTGCTTCTAACAATGACGAAAAAACCAACAAGCTCCACACATAAAAGGATTAAATGTGCTAAATCCGCTTAAAGTGGTCCAAGCGATGTTGGCTGCGGTTGGCTTAAGAGTTAAGCTAGCTTTTTTTTCAACCCATTAGTTATTTGCGATTGCAAGATTTTTGTAGCATACTTTTAGGTAAGAGAGCCACTTAAGCTTTAAGTTGAGTAGCGTTCATAAATTATTATTTATGTTGGGTGTAAAGGTCAAAGTTTTGTGAATAGTGCTTTATATAATGCCCTTGAATAATACATTTCTTTGACCCTAACAAGGACAATGCAGTACCTATAGGGGAAAAGACGCAGGAAACGTCTTTCTTTCGAATTGGTTTTTATTGGAATTTTATTTAGTTTGAATTCATGACTAATGCACTCAACACTGCTCCCTAGTAATCACATAGATGCCGATGTAGTAAAATTATCGAACTGGTTGAACTGGCCGGTCCATGGAGCCTCGCATAGACTGAGTGAGTTCGTAGTGTTAAAATTAATGACAACTAAGAAACAATTTAAATTAAATCCCAATTCCTCATAATAACCTACTGAAGCGCGCTATTAAAACACACCACACATATACTTCTTTAAATACTGTCTAATTTTAGGCGCATATATCGTGTGATAATATCTGATTTTTCTTGTTAATAAAAGTCTTGAGCCCAATTTCATATTCCATCAGCACGTTCACTGACCCCATCCCTTTCAAGTGACGGCAGTGGAAGTCATAAAAATGAAATGAACAAAGATTTGCCTCCAACAATATCGAAGCCTAAAATAATGCCACATTTGTTTGAAATTGTTTGCGCGCTTGCTATGACTTTGGGTCTTTTAAATTTTTGGTGTTGTAGTAGGATTTGCCAGATACATTTAACTTGCATTGAAAGTTCTTGGAAGAGACTGCATCGATAAAGCTGGAAAAATATCGCTCTTGAAAATTTATTTCTTCTTAATACATTTCTACTTAAAACATTTTTCTTCCTGATTTGACGTTCTATCTCTTAGTTAAAAATCCTTTCTTCATATTTTCTTGTCCATTTCATGTCGTTTATTGTTGAGTCAACATATGTGTCCGAATTTATTAAACTTGGCGTTTTGGTTTTGATTAACAACACTTTGCGCAATTCTTCTTTTCGTTTTTGCTTTTCAAATACTATGAAATAGGAAATTTTTATGTGAGAGCGCATAGATAGAGAGCGTGATAAATGTATGCGCAGTAGTGAGCAATATAATACTGGGAAACTTTTTCTTGTGGCAAAATTGCATTTGGTTAGGTATTAAGGCGCATAAAAGTGTGCTTGCTTTTTGCTTGCATATTCGTTAAAATGCAAAAGCATAACGGTCTGTCTATCTACGGGGGAATAGGAGTTAGTGGCTATTATTGAAGCCAGCTTTCCGTGCACTGCTTTATTTTTTAAAATTTTCTAATGCAGTGACTTGGGAAAAAAAGACAAAGCGCCTAAAAGTATGCAAAAAAAAATAAAAATTAAAATTTCTTGATAATCTTAAATGTGCAAAAATATGGTTTTTATAATACTAATACTTTGAACTGATACAGATTTTCATGCGTTCCATAAAAAAATTGCATACAACCAGGACGAATTTCTCATCATAATTTAACTGTTTTACTGGCCAATATCTAAAAAAATTTTTGTTTATACTTAGTTTTGCTAATATTTTCGATTAGTGAAAAATGAGGTCGTGACAAAAGTTCTGCCTGAAAATATGCAACACATTTACTAAAACTCGCCAGAAATATTTTTGTAATTCTTACACTTTGAACGAACTCATATTATTTAACCCAATTTCTGTAAAAATTGCATACTCTTAGGGTGCCTTTGATTGAAAAAGTTCTCGAGATCAACAATTTCATTTAATTTTAAAAGTAAATCCTTTTAATGCTCAAAAACAACGTATCGGTAGCCTTATTTTCGCGTAATCCTTTTAAGGGTCCCCTTTCCACCATTTCCCTGTTTTTTATTTATATTTTGAACTTGAAATTTTGCTTACCTTGAAAAATATGCAGTTCAGCATTATCCTCTGGTCACGTTCGGGTCATGCACATTCAGAGTGCCTTGTTTACTAATCGCATGTAGCATACTTTAGCGGCAGCGCCTAAATGCATGCAAAGAATTTTGTGGTCACAACAAAATATTACTCAACTCAGCCGCATTCTCTCCCTGCCACGGCATTGCTTTACTGCAAAGAAAAATGCTTTCACTATGTCTGCACTCAGTTTCTAAGTTTCCTTTCCTTGCACTCAGTTTCTTCGTTTCCCTTCGCTCTTATTTTTTCATTGCCCACTTTTAGGCACCAATTCGCCAGCTCTCTTTCCAAATTCCCAGTATTTTCCTTCATCCTTTTTCTGTGCTTTTTGTTGACATTCATGTCTATGGAATTTTTGCACACACAGCTGGGATTCACTAAATCACAACCCCAATTGCATTAGCTGTTTCGCTGGTTTGTCAGTTCAACTTTAACTGTGAAATGCGTTGCGTGTCTTACGGCGTATTAGCGCGTGGTTTTCTGTGTACGCTCTACTATGGCGCGAACACCTTTTTTGTGCGCGTTTTCTATTTATAAAATAGAAAAATGTTTTAAAATATGAAAGTTAGAGTGCAGTGCAAAAAGTAGATTAACAAATGTATGGAAAAATAAAGAGCAAATGAAACTAAAGCCTACATTTAGGCTGAAAAAAAGTGTTAATAATGCTTGTGTCTTTTATTCGTTATCTGTGCGGTGCACGCTCGTAATAATATTTGTTGGCTGTTTCGTTGCTTGCCTTTTCTTGTCTCGTTTCATGATTTTCGCTTTGACAACATTTGGTGCGTAACTTAAACCATACAAGTACGCCTTAATTTATGCATAGAATTTTAAATTTTAAATAAATATCAGACTGCTGCTATTGTGGTTGTCCGTTGGTTTCCTATTTTATGTGTTGCTTGCTTTTTGAGTGTCTTCCGTTTGTTGCTGCGAATATGAAGTCTTTCCTGCTTTGTTGCGCTTGAGTTAAATCATGAGATATGCTTTTAGGCGTCTTATCACAATGCAAAAGTTATAAATTGTTTGTGCCAGGCATATGCTTTGTTATTAGTGATGATCTAGAGGGAGTGAAGTGATGTGGGCCAGGCATTTATTAGAATTTGTGATTGCACATTCATTAAAGAGAAATGAAAACATGCGCCTGAAAGTATGCTTTAAAGCAAAACTTGTAGGCAGGGATACTGAAATTACATTTGAAATCATAATTTAATGAATTATGGTTGAGCTGTAAAGAAAATAGCCGTATGTTGGAAAGAACGCATAGAGAACTTTCTCTTGTCAAACACTTAATTAGTTTAGTACGCCAAAAAGTATGCAATAAATTATTAAGCTTCGTAGATTAATAGTTAAGTCGTATGGTGTTCCTTCAGGTGGCTTTACCGTTGCAGTTTTTGAAATGGGCGAGCCCACAGTACCTAGACATCAAAAACATTTCAGTTGAAATGTGAAATAAGCCCCAAAATATGCAGTTTTTTTTTGTTTTTATATTGAAAGCTTGGTTTTTCTGAAAAAATTACCTGTAAACAAAATATTTTGAAATAATAGCTAGACACTGTTTTTAAATACATCTGAAAATGCAATAAATATTGCACTAATTTTGCAATTCGAAAGCTCAGTAGCTCAAGTACTTTTTAAAATATTTGCAACCAGCCTCATTCAAGTAAAAAGTGACATTTTTCACAAAAACTAATTGAAGATTTGTTTAAAAAAGTGGAATATTTATATGCTTAAGTTCTTGATATTAAATTTTTTCAAAAATTTTATTTTCATAAAACGAAAAATTTTGTTCAAAACTAATATTGCGAAAGAAATGAACTGACAAAAAAAAATATCCCAGAAATGTGGACAATTTTCAATATAAGAAAAGAAGATAAAAGTGCGTTTTTTCGATCTCTATTAACGCCAGACCATTTCTTATATTTATTTTTCAGAATATTTTTTTAAATAAGTTAAAACTATAAACTTTCAAGGTATGATATGTAAAAATAAAGTTTTAAGAATTTGTTTAGAACTTTTTTTTATTTTTTATTTCAAAAATTTTAGCTCGACAGCGCTGTTTGGCATCTTATATTGGAACATTGAACATTTTATACATTCATTTTTGGAATTGTTCTGAAATATTAAAAATTTTAACAAAAAAAACAAAAAAAAAAGCAATTTTAATGGAAAACCCAAAAAAAAGTGCCTCTCATTTTCAATTTTGTACAACGTAAAAATTCTTAAACATGTTTTCGAAAGATGTGTTTTCTCTGGATATATAAAAAAAAATTTAACTTGGTATACGAAATTCAGTTAAATTGGTATTTAAATTTTGCTCAAATTTATATCATTGAAAGTAGATGAATTTTGAAACGCTTTTCTTTTTTAATTTTTAAATAAACTTTAAACAAATTTTTTGAAACTTTCTGTAAACATCTTTAAACCTTTTTTTTTTATTTTGTATAACAAAAAAGGCAAACATTTTTAAAATTTTGAATTAAGTTTAAATAAATTTTTTTTTTATTTTTAACATTTAAATTTTTTTTCGGGTTTAATTAATTATATCAAATAAGACACGAGTTCAATTCGTGTGCTAAGTTGCTGTTAAGGAACAAAAATTTTGTACAAATATTTATTCCAAAATGTTGAATACATTTTTTTTAAACATTAGTTTTTTTGGTTTTAATTTCGTATAACAAGAAAGCCACACATTCAATTCGTGTGTGTAATTGCAGTTTAAAAAGTAAAACTTAAGTTTTTTAATTTTTAATTAAATTTTTAAAATTTTTTTTTATTATTTTGTTTTTTTTTTTGTGCTAATTTTGTATTGGAAGTTTTAACGATAGTCAAATTTATATCAAAAAATAATGAATTTCATAACGGGCTTTTAAGAGAGGATAGAGAAATAGCAAAAATGTTTATAAAAGTTAAATTTTATTTCGCCTATTGACTAACTAAGTAACGAGAGAACTTCTTTGCCCATAAAAGCTTTTTTAAATATAAAAATCAATTTTAATATAAAATTAAATTTTTCAATAATCATGTCTTTTTTTTTAAACAAAAAACTGAAATAAATAAAATCTACTTGAATTTATTATGGATGTGCATTTTTACTGAAAAAAAAAAAAACATTTTCCAATATAGAACTTTATCATACCAAAAGTAATCATAAAAGTGCAGTCCAAAAAGATTTTAATTGGTGTTTCTAATGTCGGTCAAAAAATATCACATTCTTTTAATTTTTTCCTTAATAATTAAGAAAGAATTTTTCGTTTATAAAAAAAAGCAACATTAAAAGTGATTAAATTTCGTTTAAATTGCGACAGTAAAATAAAAAAAATTTTTGAGAAGAACAATTTGTGTAAAACTTCAAATTTAGAAAGTTTATATCGATCTTCCTAATGAGTGGGATTCGAGCTCGCACTCCTGCGACCATTGAACTGATGACAAAACCGTTCGCCCGCGCCGTGCCTATGTTGTTGAGCAAACTTTCCCAGTTTCCATCTTTGTATAGATTTCTTTTGACAATCACACTTTAAATGTTAGCTTATACCAAAGCTCTGATTCGTTATGGGCGGTTTATTTGAAGAGCTGGTTTGCTTTGTTCCATCTATAGAAACACAAAATATCAATGACGTCTGCTATTAATTTATATTTGATAAATAGTACTAAACTGAACTAATTTGAGTTAAGCACTATTTCACGAAGTGAAAAAATATGTTTAACTGAACTGAAAATGAATTAAATTAAATCAATTCAAATCACATAAAACAAAATCAACTATAACAAGTAAGGAAGGTTAAGTTCGGGTGTAACCGAACATTACATACTCAGTTGAGAGCTATGGTGGCAACATAAAGGAAAATAACCATGTAGGAAAATGAACAGATGGTAACCCTGGAATGTGTTTGTATGACATGTGTATCAAATGAAAGATATTAAAGAGTATTTTAAGAGGGAGTGAGCCATAGTTCTATAGGTGGACACCATTTAGGGATATCGCCATAAAGGTGGATCAGGGTTGACTCTAGAATTTGTTTGTACGATATGGGTATCAAATAAAAGGTGTTAATGAGTATTTTAAAAGGGAGTGGGCCTTAGTTCTATAGGTGGACGCCTTTTCGGAACATCGTTATAAAAGTGGACCAGGGTTGACTCTAGAATGCGTTTGTACAATATGGGTATCAAACGAAAGGTGTTAATAAGTGTTTTAAAAGGGAGTGGGCCTTAGTTCTATGGGTGGACGCCTTTTCGGGATATCGCCATAAACGTCGACCAGGGGTGACTCTAGAATTTGTTTGTACTATATGGGTATCAAATGAAAGGTGTTAATGAGTATTTTAAAAGGGAGTGGGCCTTAGTTCTATAGGTGGACGTCTTTTCGGAATATCGTTATAAAAGTGGACCAGGGTTGACTCTAGAATGCGTTTGTACAATATGGGTATCAAACGAAAGGCGTTAATAAGTGTTTTAAAAGGGAGTGGGCCTTAGTTATATGGGTGCACGCCTTTTCGGGCTATCGCCATAAACGTGGACCAGGGGTGACTCTAGAATGCGTTTGTACAATATGGGTATCAAATGAAAGGTGTTAATGAGTATTTTAAAATGGCGTGCGCCTTAGTTCCATAGGTGGATGCCTTTTCGAGATATCGCCATAAAGGTGGGCCAGGGGTGACTCTAGAATTTTTTTGTACGATATGGGTATCAAATGAAAGGTGTTAATGAGTATTTTAAAAAGGAGTGGGCCTTAGTTCTATATGTGGATGCCTTTTCGGGATATCGCCATAAACGTGGACCAGGGGTGACTCTAGAATGTGTTTGTACGATATGAGTATCAAATTAAAGGTATTAATGAGGGTTTTAAAAGGGAGTGGTAGTTGTATATGTGAAGGCGTTTTCTAGATATCGACCAAAATGTGGACCAGGGTGATCCAGAACTGCATCTGTCGGGTACCGCTAATTTATTTATATATGTAATACCACGAACAGTATTCCTTCCAAGATTCCAAGGGCTTTTGATTTCGCCCTGCAAAACTCTTTCATTTTCTTCTACTTAATATGGTAAGTGTCACACCCATTTTACCAAGTTTTTTCCTAAAGTTATATTTTGCGTCAATAGACCAATACAATTACCATGTTTCATCCCTTTTTTCGTATTTGGTATATAATTATGGCATTTTTTTCATTTTTCGTAATTTTCGATATCGAAAAAGTGGGCGTGGTCATAGTCATTTTTTACACCAATACAAAGTGAGTTCAGATAAGTACGTGAACTGAGTTTAGTAAAGATATAACGATTTTTGCTCAAGTTATCGTGTTAAAGGCCGAGCGGAAGGACAGACGGTCGACTGTGTATAAAAACTGGGCGCGGCTTCAACCGATTTCGCCCTTTTTCACAGAAAACAGTTATCGTCCTAGAATCTAAGCCTCTACCAAATTTCAGAAGGATTGGTAAATTTTTGTTCGACTTATGGCATTAAAAGTATCCTAGACAAATTAAATGAAAAAGGGCGGAGCCACGCCCATTTTGAAATTTTCTTTTATTTTTGTATTTTGTTGCACCATATCATTACTGGAGTTGAATGTTGGCATAATTTACTTATATACTGTAAAGATATTAACTTTTCTTTTAAAATTTGAATTTAAAAAAAAAATTTTTTAAAAAGTGGGCGTGGTCGTTCTCCGATTTTGCTAATTTTTAGTAAGCAGACATACAGTAATAAGAGTAACGTTCCTGCCAAATTTCATCATGATATCTTCAACGACTGCCAAATAACAGCTTGCCAAACTTCTAAATTACCTTCTTTTAAAAGTGGGCGGTGACACGCCCATTGTCCAAAATTTTACTATTTTCCTATTCTGCGTCATAAGTTCAACTAACTTACCAAGTTTCATCGCTTAATCCATATTTGGTAATGAATTATCGCACTTTTCGATATCGAAAAAGTGGGCTTGGTTATTGTCCGATATCGTTCATTTTAAATAGCGATCTGAGATGAGTGCCCAGAAACCTACATACCAAATTTCATCAAGATACCTCAAAATTTACTCAAGTTATCGTGTTAACGGATAGACGGACGGACGGACGGACATGGCTCAATCGAATTTTTTTTCGATACTGATGATTTTGATATATGGAAGTCTATATCTATCTCGATTCCTTTATACCTGTACAACCAACCGTTATCCAATCAAAGTTAATATACTCTGTGAGCTCTGCTCAACTGAGTATAAAAAAGTGCATACATACATACATACGCAGAAATCCCAAAATTATACTTATTAAGCTAGCCTGTCTGGCCACTGTCTGCCTTAAATAAATAAATTTCAATTATGTTCATATATTTACATATTTACTTTTTTCCCGTCATGAACTGTAACAAATTCCAATCTCACACATAAATAAAAATAACTCAATTGCCAATGACGACTACAAAAACTGCATACTGTTGCATACTTATAGGCGCGTCAAATCGTGTCAATGTCAGTGTCGTTAACCAAGTGTAAGCGAGTCGAGGTAAAGCTACAGTGGGCGCTTAAGCAAGGTGCAATGGCATGAAAATTTGATTATAATAGAGGGCAAGAGCAAGAATAACAAGAACAACAATTAAAAGCGAGTAAGAAAATGTGAAAATAGGCGAGAAAGGTTTATAGTTGCGTTGGTGTGGCAAACCAAAAATGGAAAGCAAATACATATGTGTAAGGGAAAACTAAAAACTAACAATTTCTATATATTTATATAAGCAGGCGGGTGCACGCACACGCACCCATTTTTTCTTGCTATGTTTGCCTACTGATAAGACATATTACACTAGTAATTTCATGATATACACACTAGAGGTTTACGCCGATCACTTTATAGGCGGCGGCGGCGTAGGCTCTGTTATATACCGGCGGCGGCGGCGTGGGCTGCACGCCGGCATATGCCGGTGTTCTTATACTAGGTTCAAACACACGCCAAATTGGCAATTTATACTATTTGGGCAATTTATTACGCAATTTGTCATATAATAAATTGTAATAATAAATTGCCAATTTAAAAAAAATTGCGTAATAAATTGTTTCAAACTGCAAATGCAACATTGTAAAGTGTGTTTATTGAGTATATTTTAACGTCAGTTACGCATGGCTGAACTATGTGGTTGGCTCATCTCATCAGCTGATTTTATGTCTTTCTTTTCACTGGAGTAGGGATTGTCAAAAGAAGATGGCAAACTCAAAATGAAACCAAAACATTGAACACATTTTCTTACAACACACAAAAATTTCAAAGTTTTATGTTTTCATTCCATTTCATTCGCCTAATAATGTGCGTGTTCATTTTGACAGTCTGAACAAAGGTATGTTCTTGCTGTAGAGATGAGCCAACCAGCTATCAAATTACTATTGTGTAAGCTAAATCGAGTTGTATGAACAGCACTCAATTCAAATCGAAATTTCCTCAATTTATTTTTCTGTTTGAACATAGTATTACTTTTCTTAATTTTTTTTATTTTTTAAAAAAATAATATTTAGGAAAGGTTTTGTTTGTATGTATTTAAGGAAATCAACGTTTTGGCCATTTCGGAAAGATCCTGGGTTTTTGCCTCAAAATCTCGCAGATCGTTCAAAAAATTTCAGGAGTAGCTCCTTGCGGAGGGATTTTCCCCCGTTCACTTACTCCAGAGAGGCTTCGAAATTAACCCCGGTTTTTGGAATTGGTACTGCTGCGTCTGCTGAAAAGAAATAGAGATACATAAAATGGTCACACTTTTGCCTGTATATCTCGCGCAAAGCGTAGTTTCACTTGGGGTTAACTCCTAATAATCGTCGCGAACACAATTTCTTTAAATCATTTGTGGCTCCTTGGAGGTCACGCACAAAGGCGACTTACGGTTGCTATTAATGGTCTATTGATACTCATGACTCGTGGCACAGGGCGCCTCCAGTTTTCTCGGCTGTTTTTAAGAGCTACAATTCCCGATGTGTGAACAGTAACAATACCGACCACCAGGCGGTACCACGCCTCCTGCCTTCTCACCATATGCCAGCACAGAAGCTATAGGACTGCGACTTCGGACTCATACCATCGTTGATGTCACTTTCCTAGACGCTATAGGTATAGCTCCGAAGACTTTCTAACGGATGTTTTTGTCGCGCTATGCTACCTAGCTACACTAGAGAAACACCTTGGAACGTTAGGGAGTGACTTCGATGTCGCCCTCGAAATCATAAGCAGTCTAAGTGGATGTCATTGCGTAACTCATGGGTGAGAATCGTATAATCGTCGGCGCAAATACATAATTAAAATTTTACAAAGACCCTGGATAAAATTTTTAAAATGTAGACCAAAGTTTGCAGACGTTTGTGTTCACAACATTGATTTCAATAGTCTTCTTTAAATCAAAACGATATTTAAGAATGAAAGTCGACCGGTTTTATGTTGAAAGATGTTAACTGCTGTTTTCCGGCCTTTTGATATAAGAGCTCATTATGGATGGCCGCATAGCTTCAGTCTTCAGACTAGTTCGACTGTTCTCTATGTTAGGGTAGTAACACACACGGTCATTAGTTCGACTGTCTTGGGAAAGCTTTTACTTCGCCACTTTGAGTGTTCTTGCGAAGGACAAAGCCTCACCTGGTAAATATATGTGCCTACGTATTCACATTTGTAAAAGGAGCCGTAACGTGTAGGTGATATTTAAACTTGGTTGATAAGCTATAATCAATGTGATTCACTCCAAGGAACAAGTTTTGGATAGGGCCGCCAACTTTAGTAAATGTTAAGCCGGGAGACTTTGGTGTTGAAGGATAAAGTGTGAAAATCAAAATTAACATTTCAGACGCTATTGTATAGTTTCGCAAATAAACAACAGATGTTTGAATGTAAGCCTAAGTGATTTTTCAAACTCTTCTCATACGTAAATATATCCTCAACTTAATTATGAGGTAAGAATCAGGATTAAGGATAAAGGATTTTGCATCACTGATTTCGCTTATTCTTTCAGCCAATCGCAATATAAACTTTTTAAAAAAATCGGCACTTTTTTTGGGTAATTTGCTTTTTTTAACAACTTTTTATAATTTGAAAACATTTTCGCATCGGGTCATTTTATTTGAATTCATTGTTCATTATTAATTTTTTGAAAAAAAAAAAAATATGCTAAGTGAGAATATAAGTTTACCATATAACATTTCTTTTAGCATTTTGTTTTAATAACTTGGTGAATTGGGTGATGCAAAGTCCGTCTTAAGCTGATATCGAAAGCACCCCTTTTTTTAAATAACTTTTGAACAGTTAGAAAGAGTTAAATTTCGCATTAGTTTCTTATAACTGGCAGTGATGCGCATCCGTTGATACCACTTTAGCTCATATCTGACCAATTTTCGACATGAACAATAAATGGCCTAAACAGTCTTAAACGAGTAGAAAATATAGTAACGCGCCGGACGCCGCCGCCGCGCCGATATTTTTGACATTCAGCGACGGCGTGCCAAAAACGACAAAAATCGGCGTCGGCGTTTATCGGCGGCGTATATCTCTAATACACACCAAGTACCATAACAGCAGCCACTTGTTTGTGGTTTACGGAGCGTACAATCCCATACTCATTTCCTCTGCTGCCCACTTTTCCCACACATGTGCCTGTTGCATATGCATACATATACATATATCCTGTATGTTGCAAGTGTATGCGTATTTGCTTTTGCACTCTTTTGTAGCCAACGAGAAGAATAGCCACAACTTTGCTGGCCGTTTGTGGTCCATACACACATACATATGTAGTAGTGAATTAGTAGTTAGTCAGCTCATTCATTCACTGTGCGCCCCCTGAGTACGCTAAACTCAAGCCCGACTGAATTGTGTTTTTTTGCTGACGCTGCAAACTCTGGTCACCAAACGGATCAGTTGGCTCATAAAATGATAGAGTTAGTTGACATACACATATACAAAGATATATTGTGCGTGTGTGTGGGTGAATGTACTCTTGCAATATGCTTAACCAACCATAATTCACTTGAGTTATAAAATAAGTCTAAGCTTTAGACAATCTCGCAGCAGCAGCATATTTTTACACCCTCATGTGAAGCTCAAATCCTTTCAATGTCCATTTCCTATTTCCTGCACAGCATTGGTTTGTTCGGCTGCTTTGTATGGGGAGTTGTTGCTTTTTGTGGTTTCATTGTGCAGCAAAAATTGTTGTCTCTTCTTGGGGAAAAAAATATTAATGAAAGGACATTGGCGGTAGCAAAAAAAACGTAGGAAACCGCAAACACTTGTTTAACTGATAATTTGTGATGTAATTTTTTTATTTACTACAAGTTTTTTTTTTTCACTAAACATAAAGCAAATATCGAACAAAGAATGCTCAATTATTTTTTGTTTAATTACGCTTTTTGTGCAGCTTTGATTAAATAAAGTCTTTTTTGCATAATTTTTTTCTACTGTGCTCTTCCGATATTTATTTTCGTTTGCTGTTTTTCATTTAACTTTAAAATTTTATTGTGCATACTTTTTATGAGCTTTTTTATTGCAGTTTATTCTGTCATTTCGCTTTAATATAATTTGAACGTTTTATATCATCAGTATAATCAAAAGGTGTTGTACTGTAGTGAATGGTACCACAGCGCCTAAAGGAATAGATCACAGACATATATATGCTCATTTTTTCAATCGGTGCTATTTTCAAATCTGAATGTTCCAAAACGCTTCACTCGACTATAAACGGTACGAAAGTACCTAAAATTACTTATCGGACACCTTGAAGCTTCAACCCGACTCGCGCATACTTATGCACCAGAAATAAAAATAATCTTATTTTTTCGATTAATTTAGCATTATATCGGAGGGCTTTCCTATCAGTATGACTCAAGTATGATAATATACTAAAGTAGTACATGAGTGCCTAAAAGTATGCTTCAAAAAATATAGGATATTTTAAGATTAAATTGAGGCAGGTTGCCTCTAAATATATATACACTTGTTTTGCTCTCCAGCGGGCTAAGAGGCTTATACTGTTTTCACACAGACGGCTTATTGAATAATAAAGGCAGTTTTCTACATTAAGAAGCTTATTGAGTTCAATCTTCCCTACAAAATTCGAATCTATAATTATTTCATTAGTAGCTAATCGAATGCCTAATGAAGTCAAAAGCACAATGCAACTCTGTTGGGAGCGTTCAGTTTCTTAGTTAGGTGTGTCCAGTGCTTAAAAATGTCATTTGTCAAAGTAAATGTCATTGTCTGCATGGCGGAACGATACAAGGTGGCCGCATCGAACAGTTGATTATAACCTTTTTTGATTTGATTTGATACATCAACTTCCGGCGCAGTACGATTTTGACATTTGTCCATCAAATTTACAAAAACAAAGTACATGGAATTCTTATTTATATATGTAGGTATGTCACCATGCTGCCACCTTGTATCGTTCCGCCATGATTGTCTGTCATATAGCATTGTCATTTTATTCGCTTGATATTTCATCCTTCATACTAATCGAGCAGTTACTTCTGTGTGAAAGCAAAAAATTTACGATTTCATTAGAAGGTGAAATGAGATCATTAAGTTTCTCTGTGAAAACAGTATTAGAATATTCCGCGTTACACATGCCTTTCGTGCGAGGTGAAGAGAAAGTGCATTCAGAAGATTCGATGTGGTCATATCTAATCGTTACTGCGATGGTAGAGCTTGCACCTGAATGTTGCTAATTTCCCGAACGTATTACACAAATATCCATTATAGGACTATGATCATCGATAATACTCCCCAAAACCTTAGAGGACTGTTTTCGTCACTATAAAAGGCACTAAAATGCCTCAATGTATGAATCAGATTGTACAACATAGCAATGCTTTAATGATGATTGATTGATGTTTGATTTCTTAGGGCTCTGATAAGTAGAGTTGGTCAAAGTTTACCGTGATCACACTTAAATCGCTAAGATGAGAAACATACTGAGCGCCTATAAGTATGCAACATCTCGCAAATTGTTCAAGTTTTGAATTCGTCATTAAAATAAAGACATTAAAACGAGTTTCAGGCCCTTCTAGTCACGAAAATATTTAAAGGCTCTTTTTACCTAGCGAGTTCTATAGCACAACATCAAATACTCTGTTACTTCCAGCGCATTTAGAATTTTTCCTACAAAAATCCAAATGATTCATCTACATGAATATTATTTCAAGAGAAGCCTTTGTCCCATCACACTTTGAAATACAAAAGTTTAATCTGTAAAAAAACACGGTTGTAACCTTTTAGATACTTATTTTGTACCATTGTTGATAACTAAATGCACAACTTTTTCATAAATTTATATTATTTTGATACAAACTTAAATTTTTTTGCTCACAAAAGTATGCTTCAAACTTTATAAGTTGAAAGAAAAAGAACAACGAAAAAACTTATTTTCTTCTGGCACCACAAAGCGAGCAACCAAACCAGCCAACAAGCGAAATCACAAAACATGCGCATAAAAGTATGCTATAATATTTTTTTTTTAAATTTTAGGTTGAAAAAAAATTGTTAAATTGAGAAAATAAAAATGTTGCAATTCAGTGAAACAAAATAATAAAAATGAAGTGTTAGTGGCCAAAGGTATATTGTGAATTTTAAACAAATTTTGTGCAAATAACAAATAAGCAAACTAGTAGATAGCAAAAAATATAATAAAACTGCAATGCTGCAGGCCGTGCGCCAATTAGTATGCAATGATACAAGAAAAAGAATTAACGCTAACTTCTAAAAGAGTGTGAATAATGCAAATTAAAAAGAGAGATAAAAAGCAAAAAATATCTAAAAACGAAGCTTAAAAATTACTTAAGTCAATAGAAATATATTTTCAAACATCAATCCAATTAAAAAAAAATCTCAAAAATGGATGCCACAGTTATGCTTGTCGACGCCACACCAGCACAATTGGAGGCACAACAACAACATTTACGCAAAAACAGCATGTCTCCACCGATGCCTAGCAGCTCTGGCCATCACTCAAAGCTGGATTGCGAAGCCACCGTAAACAATTCGACCACCAGCAATGGCCATCAAAAGCAGCTGCACAGTGTTGCAGCCTCAACCGCCAATAGCGGTCAAGCGCCAAATTCAAATTGTTCATCAGGCAGCGGTTCACCATCTAAAATGTTACTTAGTGGTGGTGGCTCAACAGCTTTTCTACATCACAACAATCAGAATTTGCAGCATCAACATCAACATCAGCATCATCATCACCACCACCATCACAACAACAGTCATACTCACACATTACACACGCTTCACCAACATCCCGCTATTGTAAATTTGAAGCAATGCGCTGCTGGTGGAGGTGCAGGCGGCGGTGGTGGTGGTGTTTGTTGCAATTTGAGTGGTTGCAGCTTGAGTGGCAGTAGCACACCAACGCCATCGCAACAAACGTTGCATCATACGCTCTATCCGTTGTTGGTGGGTGGCAATGGCATAGGTTCGAGTGGCCCTAGTTCATTGGTCAATTCACCGGCTATGGGTAGACGTAAGCGATATACAAGCACTTCATCGAATTGCTCAAGTCAATTCAATAATAATTATGCTGGACTCGATATGGAATCGTTGGAGGATATGTTGAGAAAGGTGAGTCGATGGGAATAATTATATTGTGTATAGTTATTTAATGTAGAAAAAGCACTCAGTTTCAAAAGAAGTATTCATTATAAGGTCCTCCCCAGCGGGTTAGGGGGTTAGAATATACCCACGATAGGTGTACCTGTCGTAAGAGGCGACTAAAACACCAAATTCAAGGGGCTGTGTAGCGCAATCTTTTCAGGTTGCCAGCGCAATATGTAGCTTCTCCAAAACTAATTGTCAACCTCACCTATCCCTGGCGAATCCTGTTTCATTAACAGCCGAGGCTCTGTCGGCCCGAACTCCTCATGGATCTAGGGGATGGGAAGGCGGGAATGCCTAGAATGTGGTCGCATGTGATCGCAACAAATCGTTCCCGAGATGGTCGGGCTTGGTACCGGAACGTTCCGGATCTGCATGCGGCAAAGGACCATCAACTCGATAACACTCCCCCAAGGCTACGGGGAGTGTCCTTATCGCTACAACAACAATAAGGTCCTCAGGATTATTTTAAAGGCCCTTTAATGTGTATTTATATTAACTAAATCGGTATCAATTTTTTTTACAAAAAATCCCAAAATGGAAATTTTTATGACCTAACCTTCTAACCTTCTTATTTGTGTCAAGGATTAAAAAATTACTTTGTAAATTTGTCGCTCGTCGTGATGTGATGGTGATCCGTCTACCACACCGAGGGCTTAGGGTTCAAATCCTGAGGAAAGCAACATCAAAAATTTAGAATAAAGTTGTATCAATTAGGAAAAGATTTCCTAAGCGGCGTCGCCCGATGGCAGTGGTTTGGCAAACACTCGGAAGTGGTTACAGGATTTTTGCTTACTTGTCTAAAAGTGATATTTTTTGTAAATTGTTGCGAAATTACAGTTTTTTTACGAAATTTATTGTATTTATTTTACAAAATTTTTTGAAGGGAAATTATTTGCCTAGTTTTGCCTTGAAAGCGTGTTGTATTTTAAATTTTCAAAAATTTAGGAAGTTTTACTTGCCGTATTAATTTTTTAAGCTATATCGCGACTAAAAATGTGTCTTAATGTCAATTATTTGCTTATTTTGCAACCCTTTTCTCACTAAAAGTTAACTTGTGTTTGAAATGCCATCGCCAATTTTATTTAGTAGGTAGCTGTTTTTCCTCAACTTGGGGGGAATATTAAAAGTATCGGTGACTTTAAAAAAAATTCCCAAAAGGGAAATTTTTTGGGAAGTTTCAAGGAAATTAATATTTTGCTTGGTATGCACTTAAAATTGGGTTGGCGTATTTTCTGCAAGTTTAATTTCAAATAAAGCTTACATTCCCTCTACGAGTATGTAGACTTTTTTTGTGCCAACTACAAACAAACTAAATTTTTTTATTCATAACCTTTAGCTTTGCTTTGAAATGTGACGTACTTTATCAAACCATACTCAACTCCTTGCATTCCCATGCAATCAGGCTTCACTAATCGCGTATCAAAGCATTAAATAATGCTTTAACTTTAATGAAAAAAACTCGAATAACAAAAAAAAAAACGCCTGAATTTCTAAAAATAAACTAGCAATCGCTACACTTACATTCCTCAGTTTTGCGCGCCAAGCCAAAGTAATTTTACAGCATTTCGACACTTTTCGCTTGCACTAGATATCCTTTCAACCAATTCACATATCGGCAATCAATGTGGCCAACAATCCAACGGGAAAGTAATGATAAAAAACAGATTTGAAAAGAAAAAAAAAAATACATGAAACAAAGTAAATGGTCTAGTTGGGAATCAGATAGCCAACGTAAATGGCTAGTGATGAAATCCCAAAACGCAAAAGAATGCAAAAACATGAAATACCAAAACTAACGAACGAAAAAAAGGATTGCATACTTTAGGGAGCTACTTAAGGGCAAACCGATAAATAGTTGGTGGTGCAGGCCAAAAGTGTGTGATTGGTAAATAATGGATTGTGGTTACAGAGGCGAGGAAGGACTTCGTGCAAAGTGACTCTTTTGAACTGCTATTAAGCTACACACATAACGAAATATAAAATTTTGCCCGCATAGTGTATGTGTGTCGTGATCACATCCTTAAAACCTAGGAAACGTCCATGCTTCAATTAGGATCAAGTCTGTTCGATGAAAGATAAAAAAACAACATGCAATAAATAGCAGCTGTAGTTAGGAGGTGGTCGCTACACTACAAAAATAACAACAAAGGAAAAAACTTGAAATCACAAGAAAAAAAAAGGAAATAACTTCCCAATTGCTATATGTCCTTAAAACTCACACAAAGGACTTCCTTCTTCCGTGTATGCCCCCCAAATGGCTCCAAGTCACAGAAAACTAGGGTAGTGTGTTATTGTTGTGCGCTTCCTTCCTCTTATCCTACATTTTATTATTAGTATTTATATTTGTTAAGCTGCTTTTTGTTACAGAAAATTTTTCGCTCCAGCATTTGTTTTGACTTTTTTGCGTCAATTGCCAACAATTGTGGTATTATTAGCAAAGTAGTTGTGCTATTGTTGCTGTTGTTTTCTTATATATACTAACAGCTGTGACACAGTGAATAGTTTTAAAAATTTACAAAGAAAAGCAGAAGAAATAGTTGATCCACTTTTTCGGCAACCTTTTTTGTATGCTGTCTGCATTGCATTTATATTACGGACCTTTTTCGCCTAAAAGTAGGCAATGCAAATATTTTCAATATATTTTTTACATTTTATGAGCGCTATAAAATAAATTTTTTAAACGTATAGCTGTCTTTGCTTTAATACAAACAAATTTATACGTTTTTGCATATGACACAAGCAAACGTCCTCTTTTGCTGGTCAACTTTTAGACTCATTTAAACTTTTTGACACTTTTGTGGCATTTCTTTGTCGCAGCGTGTTTTTCTCAATTTCCCAAAACTTTCCCACCATCTTTGGAGTTATATTTTCATTTTACTATGGCTCAACTTAAAATTTATGGAACTTGGCCTAATAAGTTTTTAAGATTAGGTTGATGTTCTTTGAAACATAGTCCCCCCAAATGATTGTCTACATTAGTTCTACCAACTTTTGCTTCTATTTGGCTTATCGACCTTCATTTGTTCATACTCCCCCAACTATTATATAATGTGTATCTTAGTTTTCTTATTGTATCATGTGTCAACTTAAATTTGTAAGCATTTATTTCAAATTTAATAGCTGCAAAAGTTTTCGGTCAAATGTGATAAGTTGCTACAAATGCACCTAAAAGTATGTATAGCTAAGTTGTTTAAAGAGTTTTATCAACTTGTAAATAGAATTATTAAAATTTCGAGTCTAATAAGTTGCTGTTAAGCAAATTTGTTTCCGTATCCATAATAAGTTTTATAAGTTATGTATTTTAAGTATGTTAGGGAAATTTAAGTTAATAATGTTTGTGGGAATACCCTCAGGCATTTTATTTTATTGCTAGACACTTAAACCAACAAAAATATAATATAAAATACAAGTTTTAATATAAAAGGGATCTGGAAAATTTGTATAGAAGCTTTTTTTTTTGTTAGGAGGTAAGGAATTTCGGGCACATTTTTTCACTTAGAGAATCTTTCAAGCATTCATAAACAAAAGTCGACATAAAGTCGCCTACTACTTTACAAATTTTAGTTTATTGTATATTAACATAGGACAAACAAACAAAAAAGTACTGCAGAGGGAAATTTGAAAAAGCCAAAAATTCAGCATATATTGAATATCGCGCTATTCCTTGCCTCAGATTGCCCAAATGGCTACTAAAATAAAAATTTCCCAAAAAAGGGAATTTTTTCATGATGACGGGAATTTCGGAAATTTCCTCTGAGAATTCTTCCCAAAGACTGCTATATTTTAACTAGGCACGTTGAGGTATTTCTGCTACAATATTTCACTTACGAGATCTTTAAAATTACATTTCATATACCAGCCATCGCGTTGTATTTCTATCCTTAAACCACAAATAACGATTCCCATCATGAGAAAAACGCGCCAAAAAATCATTATATGTAATCGAATGCTTACACCATTTGCATGCCATTGCCACATTAATACTTGCCATTCGATGCGGCCTATTCCACTTCGTATGGCAAACAATATTGGCACACACACCAAGCATTGTTACCCTCAGATGGCACAAAGCAGTCGATTTGAGAATTAAAATAACAAAATCCAGTAGACTCTAGTAAATATAAAAGAAATGCCTATCGCAATAATAATGTGCGCCTAAAGTGAAACTACATAGAACCAAAACCTCTCAGTTGTGGGAAATATTGGAGAAGAGTGCGCACATTTGCATTTTATTAGCTTTAATGAAATCTCACAAGCGCGCACACATGCAAGCTTTGTGAATGCCAAATATTGCATGCACAAACATAAAGGCATATTGTGTGGCTGCGGTACACTGCGTTGCTCAGTAGTCACATATTGCATATTTTTGTGCGCATACCTGAACTTTGCTGCATTCTTTTGTGCCTGCACGTTGCAATGTATTTATGGTTGTTACAGAGGCTCCTAAGATAAGAAGTAGTGTGTGTCATTAATTTTGTGTTGTATTATTGCAGTCCACGTAGTCCACGCAACCTATTGCATACTTTTAGGCGCATGGCCTGCCTTTTTATGTGTAGTAGTGAAGAATTCAAAATTGCGTTAGGTACCACTGCTAGTGCTCAGTTTGTACTTTACTTTTGGCATTCTCCTGCTGAAGCATGACATAAGTTTAGGCTAAAGCTGTTTTTGTACACATGTCATACAAACACATTCCAGGGTTTCCCTCGGTTCATTTTCCTACATGGTTATTTTCCCTTATGTTGTCACCATAGCTCTCAACTGAGTATGTAATGTTCGGTTACACCCGAACTTAACCTTCCTTACTTGTTTTATATTTTCTTTAAGTCCCTGAGGTTGAAACGCAATTATATCATAGAAGTCTTTATGTGTAGTGATATGTGAGATGACCTATAACCATTGTATGGCGAGACAACCTTTTTGGCTATTTCGATGTGCAAACTTTCATTATGCTTTTATGGTTTTTAACTTTCCATAAAAACAAAAACACGTTCTTACCGCCTTTGCATGCCTCAGACAAAAAACAAATCCCAGTGGCTGGTGAAAGTGTACTGTCACGGAAATTTAACAAACGTTGAAAAACACTTTTCATTTTCCATAACCACCACTTGAGCAATGTGAGTTAACCTTGAAAAATTTAAAGGAGGCACCTAATCTCAAAGTTGCTATAACTGAAAATGAGTTTTTAGTCCTATTGTTCTGTTTTTGATTAAGCTTGACTTCTGAGTAGCTTTTTTTTTGTATTTCACCAGCACAAAAATAATCATTTGACATAAATCACTTTTGAAATGCAAAGTTTTTAAATGACAGGCCACATGCCGAGCTGCAATCCTGCTGAGTATGCTGAAAGCACCATATGTTGCTGGTTAGGAGATCCTTTCATTCCTATTGACTCCTGTTTCATACTGCGTTTTATTGTTTTCTCCTAAATGGTATTTATATACATACATACATGTGTTTTAGACCTATGTACATACTTTATTCTAAAGCCTACAGCTATGTACTTCTTAATATTATGTATGTATATACGCGTTTAATACATACTTATGTTTAAATATAGTTAAAGAGCACTTCAGGAATACAACTTTTCATAGCACATAACTATGTGAAATATTTTTTTCCAAAAATGTCTTAGATAAAAAAAGTCCTTCTAAAAGGGATTTTTTTGTTAGAAAGTCAGGATTTTCATTAAAGCTATATATTTGCAACACTGTTGAAAAAACATAATTTTCAAGATTTCCCATTTTGGGATATTTTCATAAATAGCGAAATTTTTTGCCAGCGATTGGAATAACCTGTTTTCAAAAAATACCTGCTATTTTCTATATTTAGAAAATAAAGTTCGGCTGCAACCGAACATTATATACTCAGCGTGAGCTTCAATTGTACATTTCGTTTCAGATAAATTACTTTTCTACATAACAAGTGGCACCGCCCGTTTAAAAAAAATGTCTCCCCATTACCTTTTACAATAAACCTTGATAAGTGAAATATCATTGATTCAAAACTATTTTTTGCTAAGTTATAGCTTATTATTCTAGTCTACGACCATTTTAAACTCGTTTTATATCTAAGTTGCCGTGGTCTTTAACCGATCCCGTCCATTTTTATTAGAAATATTTTCTGCTATAAGGAAAATATGTGCACACAATTTCACTACGATGTGTTAATTTTTCTTAGAGTTATAGCTCCCGAAACATAGAAAATTGCTTATTCATAAAAGGACGTCGCCACACCCGTTTTCAAAAATTTTAGTGTTTTCAATTTAATGTTATAATTCAATTTAAAAAGTAAAATTCTATTGATACAAAGCTCTTTTTCGCTAAGAGATAGCTTATTATTTTCGCCTACGACCCTTTTAAAAATATTTGATATAAAAGTGGGCGTGGTCTTTAACCGATCTCGTCCATTTTTTCTAGAAATATTTCCCGCTATAGGGAAAATTTGTGTACCAAATTTTATTACGATCCGTTAATTTTTCTTCGAGTTATGGCTCCTGCAACATAGAAACTTGCTTAGTCCTAAAAGGGGCGGTGCCACACCCACTAGCTTATTATTTTCGTCTGCGACCCTTTTAAAAATCTTATATATAAAAGTGGGCGTGGTTTTTAACCGATCTCGTCTATCTTTTCTAAACATATTTCCTGCTATAGGGAAAATTTGTGTACCAAATTTTATTACGATCCGTTAATTTTTCTTCGAGTTATGGCTCTCGAAACATAGACAATTGCTTAGTCATATCGGCGCCATGCCCATTTTTTAAAATTTGAAGGTGTTGCTATTTACTGTTATAAATACACTTGGGAAATGAAATACCATTGATACAAAGCTCTTTTTAGCAAAGATATAGCTTATTTTATTCGTTCATGACCCTTTTTAAAATCTTTTATATAAAAGTCGGCGTGATCCTTAACCGATTGCGTTAATTTTTATTCAAATCATTCCTTATAGTAAAGGCAACCTCTCTACCGAATTTTGTTACGATAGGTTTAACGACTTTTGATTTATGATTAATAATATTTGTAAAATTGATTTTATCATAATTGGGCGGTGCCACGCCCATTTTGAAAAATTTTTATCAAGAGTCTCAATATCAGTCCACATGTCAAATTTCAACATTTTAGGGGTATTATTTACTAAATTATCAGGTTTTTTGTGTTTTCGAAAATTATATATATAAAAAAAGTGGGCGTGGTTATCATCCGATCTCGCTCATTTTCAATACCAATCTATTCTGAGTCCAGATAAGCTCGTGTACCAAATTTGGTGAAGATATCTCAATATTTACTCAAGTTATCGTGTTAACGGACAGATGGACGGACGGACGGACGTACAGACGGACGGACATGGTTCAATCAAATTTTGTTTCGATACTGATGATTTTGATATATGGAAGTCTATATCTATCTCGATTCCTTTATACCTGTACAACCAACCGTTACCCAATCAAAGTTAATATACTCTGTGTGCAAAGCACTCTGAGTGTAAAAATGCAACGTTATTTGCCTTAGTTCGTTAGGAACTCAAAAGCCCTAATTGTTAAATTTTTTGGATATGCGGGAAAATCCCAAACTACATTAAAAATGATAAAGTAAAAAATGAAGCATAAAAGAGTTGAAAAAAGAATTCTCCTTATAGGAAATTCTTCGGAAATTTTTCAATTTCACTTGATAAATTTTGCTTCGTATGTAAACAGAAGCTTCGACAAAACTGACAGCTATCAGAAAATTACCCTTTCTAGGAATTTTTTTTCAAAGATATATGAATGTTGTGCTATAAAGTCCAGCCCATCATTACTGCGAAGTAATTTTGTCAAGGTTAGAAATTTTTAAATATGAAGGTATTTTAGGCCTTAAAGCGTAAGAGATAAATTTCCCACGGCGATAAAAGTTAAACCATTCTTTAGATCCATCTAACTTCTGCAATATTTTTCTTTAGCTTTATTAATATATTTTAAGCGTTCGCTTGAAAATACGCCTTCAGCAACACTTTTAAGTATTTAGTATAACTAAAATTTCATCAAGAAAAACGCATTGTTTAAAAAATTTACGCCACTGTCAAAGTTTTCGAAGTCGAAAGTAATAAATCTTTAGCATGACAAGTCCGTTGTAGCCTTAATGTATGCAAGTGTGTTTAAACGAATTTCGCGTGCAATAAAAGTTAAAAAACAAACGCTCTCCAAAAAAATTATATTTAAATAAAATTTTGAAAAAAGCTTCAATTCAGCCTCAACCCAGCTACAGTTCGAAATTTGAAAGAAACAAAAAAACAAAGCAATCTTTGCACGTCTTTACGAATTTCCCCACGGGCTCTTTGAGTGCATATCTTAGTGCCCAAATGTATGTAATGGTAAAATTTACATTTAATATTGCTACACGTAGTTCTGCTTGTGGTGCTGGCAAATAGTTTCGCCTGTCACAATTCCCTATTCGATTATTTCTCAAAAGTTTCTCTTCCAAATAATATTTTTGTATTAAGCGAGCAGGTGGTGCGCACAAAAGTATGCTTCTTTTTTTCTATTTTGCCAAAAAATAACAGACCTGCTGTGAAGTAGCACACATGTTGGTGAATTCAAGGAAGACTGCACAACGGTTTGTAGGGGCCTTGAATTTGATGCAGCAACCTCACACATACTCTGCGTGTACTTTTTCAATTTCAGAACATATTTATAGGCTATATATTTGGCTGCTGCTGTGTATTTTTAGTGTAAGCGCCTGTCGTCATACTACACATAGTTAAAGTTTGTTAAAAATGCGGTTTGTTAGCTGTCTTAATAACAGCCGTTAGCTCGCTTGAAATTAAATACATTTTTGGTGCTATTTTCAATATTCCCATAATACCTTTCAAATGCAAAGTGCTTGTAATACATGTTTTTGCTGCATACTTTTTGGCATAGCGAATATTTCAGTGCTGTGTGCAAAAAGGTTGAATAGAGTAAAAGTTTTGCAAAAAAAAAAAAACTGGCGTTCAAATTATTGATACGACATAATTTAATAGATCAATACGTAATATTAGGCGTGTTAATACGTTTTAAAATTTTATTGCCTTAAAATATGCAAAAATTAATTGTACTAAATGAAAATAATGTCATATTTAATTCTCTCAACGATTAGTTCCCTTACTCATTTAGTATTACAGCAGCAATTAATAACATACACATAATATCAACAATTTTACGCCTAGAAGTATGCACCTAAAAACCATACAAAATGCTTTACATGCACTAGATTATATTTGTATATTTACTTTTTAGCCGATTTAAAGTGGCATTGAGCAAATACGGGCGCATAATCATAAAATCGCTGCTATTCATTTTCATAAAATGCGCCTAATATTATGCACTAATGACCATAGAACAAAATAACTGCAAACAGAATTTCTTTACCTATTTTTAGGCTCGCACAACAAAGCCTAACAGCAGTATTACAATGCATGTAATATCATTATAAAATTTACTACTGCCGTTGGTTTTACGACAGGAGTGGCTGACCGAAAACTAACACCATCATATAGGTATTCGAACGGCATAATTAATATGCTGCCTAAAAAGTTTGTGGTAACTATAAAAGTAGTGAGTGTGGCTATGTTTTCGTTAAGCGTATGGAAATGTATGTAAGTACATATATGTGAATTGACACGCCCACCTATTAATTTTTCTATGGTATGTTCATTGTATGCCCAAAGTGCTCGTTAGTATGGCCACATAAAATGTCAATTGTCCTTTATGACAACAAAAAGCTAACGCAAATAAATTAAAATGCCACATAACAATGATAAATATTATTTGATGTTGTTGTTGTCGAACAACGGTCATTATTTAAGGCATGCGACACTTGTCTGCCTCACCACACCAACAAAGTATCTCTAACGTGCTTATTGTGGTCACTCGTGCGTTCTATCACATACTTTTAGGCGTATGCGTTGGAGATGTGAAATTAATGTTCTCTTCTCGTGTGTTACAGTGATTTGGTCAATAAAACGTGTGAGAATGTATGCACAGATGATCACTTTTAGGAGATTTTCCTTAGTTAAATTATTATACGCTTATCATTAGCTGCAACAATTTAAAATTGGATTTTGACAACTATAAAAAAATGATTTGTTTTCCAAAAAAGTTGCATACTTTTGGATGTTAAAGTTATGAGAGTTGCCCGTTTTTACAAAACTCTTAAGATTTTGACTAGAATAGAGGTACGCAAATGATGAATCTAACTTTAAACCCTAAAAGTATGCAATTATTTTTCATTGATCTTACTACAGGAAAGATTTAACTATATATCATAGGCATTCAGTAAAATTTAGAAAGAGTTGATTTAAAATCAGCTTAGTGACTTGATTTTGAATTCAAAATATCATATATAATACAAAGGCCGAATCAATTTTCTCAACACCTAAATTTATACACTTATTATGCAAAACGCCGCATAGTTCTATGGGTGGACGCCTTTCCGGGATATCGCCATAAACGTGGACCAGGGGTGACTCTAGAAATTGTTTGTACGATATGGGTATCAAATGAAAGGTGTTAATGAGTATTTTAAAAGGGCGTGGGCCTTAGTTCTATTGGTGGACGCCTTTTCCCATAAAGGTGGACCAGGGGTGACTCTAAAATTTGTTTGTACGATATCGGTATCAAATGAAAGGTGTTAATGAGTATTTTAAAAGGGAGTGGGCCTTAGTTCTATAGGTGGACGCCTTTTCGAAATATCGCCATAAAGGTGGGCCAGGGGTCAATTTAGAATTTTTTTGTACGATATGGGTATCAAATGAATGGTGTTAATGAGTATTTTAAAAGGGAGTGGGCCTTAGTTCTATAAGTGGACGCCTTTTCGTGATATCGCCATAAACGTGGACCAGGGGTGACTCTAGACTGTGTTTGTACGATATGGGTATCCAATTAAAAGTGTATTGAGGTAATGAGGGTTTTAAAAGGGACTGTCCCTTAGTTGTATATGTGAAGGCGTTTTCGAGATATCGACCAAAATGTGGACCAGGGTGATTCAGAACATCATCTGTCGGGTACCGCTAATTTATTTATATATGTAATACCACGAACAGTATTCCTTCCAAGATTCCAAGGGCTTTTGATTTCGCCCTGCGAAACTTTTCCATTTTCTTCTACTTAATATGGTAGGTGTCACACCCATTTTACAAAGTTTTTTTCTAAAGTTATATTTTGCGTCAATAAACCAATACAATTACCATGTTTCATCCCTTTTTTCGTCTTTGGTATAGAATTATGGCATTTTTTCATTTTTCGTAATTTTCGATATCGAAAAAGTTGGCGTGGTCATATTCGGATTTCGGCCATTTTTTACACCAATACAGTGAGTCCAGATAAGTGAGTTTAGTAAAGATATATCGATTTTTGCTCAAGTTATCGTGTTAACGGCCGAGTGGAAGGACAGACGGTCGACTGTGTATAAAAACTGGGCGTGGCTTCAACCGATTTCGCCATTTTTCGCAGAAAACAGTTATCGTCCTAGAGTCTACTAAGCCTCTACCAAATTTCACAAGGATTGGTAAATTTTTGTTCGACTTATGGCATTAAAAGTATCCTTGACAAATTAAATGAAAAAGGGCGGAGCCACGCCCATTTTGAAATGTTCTTTTATTTTTGTATTTTGTTGCACCATATCATTACTGGAGTTAAATGTTGACATAATTTACTTATATACTGTAGAGTTATTAACTTTTCTTTTAAAATTTGACTTTAAAACAAATTTTTTTTAAAAAGTGGGCGTGGTCGTTCTCCGATTTTGCTAATTTTTATTAAGAAAACATATAGTAATAAGGGTAACGTTCCTGCCAAATTTCATCATGATATCTTCAACGACTGCCAAATTACAGCTTGCAAAACTTCTAAATTACCTTCTTTTAAAAGCGGGCGGTGCCACGCCCATTGTCCAAAATTTTACTAGTTTTCTATTCTGCGTCATAAGTTCAACTCACCTACCAAGTTTCTTCGCTTTATCCGTATTTGTTAATGAATTATCGCACTTTTCGATTTTTCGAAATTTTCGATATCGAAAAAGTGGGCGTGGTTATAGTCCGATAACGTTCATTTTAAATAGCGATCTGAGATGAGTGCCCAGGAACCTACATACCAAATTTTATCAAGATACCTCAAAATTTACTCAAGTTATCGTGTTAACGGACGGACGGACGGACATGGCTCAATCAAATTTTTTTTCGATACTGATGATTTTGATATATGGAAGTCTATATCTATCTCGATTCCTTTATACCTGCACAACCAACCGTTATCCAATCAAAGTTAATATACTCTGTGAGCTCTGCTCAACGGAGTATAAAAATTATAATAATAATATCTAATTAATGGTATGAAATTTCCAGAGTTTTGATTAAGGAAATTTAGCGAAGTTTATGTTTGCCGAAAAGTATGCAACAAATTTTTTCATTCACATATCGCATACTATAGTATCTTTTATGTATGGCAACATATTTGACTGGCTACGTTAGACAACGCTTTTCAAAACTGTCAGATAATAACGAACTAAAGAAAGAGAATTGAATACAAAATTTCAAAATTGAATCAAAAATTCATAAATAAAACTTTGGGGACGCTCACAATAAAGTCGCTTGTGTGTGTGCGCCTCTATTTGGTATGCATTTTTAAGCGCCTAAATGTATGCAAATTTAATCTGATTTTAATTTGTTTAAAGTACTCAGGTTTGTCTGCCCCACAATCTTCACAATTCATTCACTCACTCATTTATTTTACGCAAATGGACCAAAGATTGTGCTGATTTGTATATGAAAGACACACTTTCTCTGGTTGGGTTCGCTTTTATGAACTCCACGAGACATATGAATTTATTATGTAAATATTAGTGGCAAAAGTAAACATAGGGAAATGCTGGAAGGAAAAATGTGTGCGCTTAAGTGGCGGAAAGAAAAGTGACTTATAACGTAGGATGATATAGTAGAAGGAAGAGCTGAAGTGATTGTTTAAGGTGCAAGAGAAAATATGACAAGGGTTGAAAAGGGATAATTGGGGAAAGGTGGATAAGGGAAAAGCATAAAAGGGTTGCTGGGACATATTAACTTTTTTTTAGAAAATTTATGGAGCTTTTATCTACTCGTAAGGCATACTGAAAATACTGATTTTGTATATCGCTTGTTTTTTCTTTTCTTTCAGGTGAGTCGAAAGTTTTTACATACATATGTACCACATAAACAAACAAAAGGTGGGAGAAAGAAAGTACTTCGATTAACAACCCAATATTTGGAAAAAGGGTGAGTCATTTGATGGAGCGATATTGTATATCGCACTTTTATTTAAAGTTACGCAGTTTGACATTTATTCGAAAAAACTCTTTAAAGGGGTTTGAAAAAAAGAGATGGATGAAAAATCTCAAGGTATACCGAAAATAACAAAACTGTTAGCTTTAGGGGTGTTCTAAGCTAAAATACAAATTTCCCACAAATATCCCTTAAGGGAAATTTAAAAAAAAAGCTGCAAAAATTCAATAGTTCATGCAATCAAGCTGAAAATCAATCACTTTTCCCAAAATATTTTCAAATATGATTTCAGATGAAAACTTTTTAAAAGCATTAGCACAAAAATTATGTTTCTTTTTGAAGTTCGCAAAAGCAGCGAGAAAAAACTTACCTGAAAAAATTTTAAAATGATTGAAGGGATAAAAAACAACGAGTTTTAAAATAATTCGAAGGAGGAAAAAAGAGTTCAAGCAAGAAGTCTCCCTTTGGCAGCTCCGAGAAAGCCGGAGTCTTAGCGTTAACTCCCTTTAGCCCCTCCGAGAAAGCCGGAGTCTTAGCGTTATCTCCCTTTGGCTTATCTCCTACTTCATTAATTGGAACTTCCCTCTGACTCGCAGCTTTCGAGGTAGTTGCTACCTCGCTATTGGAGCCCATCTGTCTTACAGCTTTGGGACTACTTGTCTTGTCTATGCGACTGCCCTGCCTCGCGGCTCTAGGACTGTGTCCTTTCTGCCTCTTGAAAGCAGGCTTGTCGCCTTCCGCCGAACGTTGCCTCTTCATTCTGCCATTCGACGCTTCTTCCTCCTCGTAGCGGTTGCAGAACCGAGGGTTCCTCGCAGCAAACCTTTTGAACTGCCTTCGACCTACTTCTACCGCTTCATGGGCCCATTCCAAGCGCGCGATCTCCACTTCTGTTGGGTCGACCACTGCTCCCAATCATTGTACAATTCTTAGTGCTGCGCGGTACTGCGAGAGAGCTCTTTTACTTCCTCTGCTGCGTACCCTTCTCCACTCTTCTGCTCCGTTTTCATTTGTGTGCTTCTCCAACACGGAGTTCATTGAATCAGCACTACTCTCGCTCCCCGAGTCCGACGCATCGCTTAATTCGTATTTGTCGTCCTTGGATTGCTACTCAGTCCTCCTCTCTACATCGTCCTTATTACAATCAGGTAATGAGTCGTTCATCTTGGTCGTACGACCACCTGCCCGACAAGGCGGGCTCAGCGGTCCAGTATTATATACGGGGAAAGAACCGTCCGCCACAGCAGCGCCCCTTACTGTGGTAAGGCCATTAATACTTCCCGAGGTGGCCCGGTATCGGGAAGGCTCCGTTCGAATACAGCCGAATTTATCCCCTGGCTGCAAATCGTCCAATAGGCACGGTCCGCATAACACCCTGGATTAGGGGGTTGGCAGTTCTTGGTCACCGACATCCCGCCGCCCTCGTATGAGGCGAAACGGCGTAGATGTCAGTCCTAAACAGCTCCGCCTCATAGTCGGGCGCTATGGAGTTCGGCTAATCCCTCACACCAACGACAAGGTGCCTACCTTAGTGAGGGGAAGAAGAAGTTAAATTGAAACGAAAAATTTAACTTACTACTTATTTACGTAAAGGGAAATTTTGCAAAAAATTTGTGAATGCTTAAAATTTATTGACATTAATGTTTAGCGATAGTTCAAAGCCTATATAAAAATTTCCCTAAGGGAAAACTTTTTTGGAAGAGGCGAAACTTCCATATTTCATGCAACGAAATTTGAAAGCAAAACTTTTTTCAAACATTTTGATCATTATTCCAAAACACGAAAAAGTCAGAAAAATTATGCAAAACTTCAAGATGGTGTTACAATTTTGCAAAAACTTGCTGCTCCTATTTTAGCAGTTATTGAAAATTGTCACAGTTCAGTTTCCATTGAAACTTTGAAAATTGGGTGCCTCTACTTACTCGGAAAATTTCTTACAAAATTAAAAATGAATAAAAACAGCAAATATTGTTTTCTTCATTGCATTTCAATCTGAATAAAAAAAATTGTCTAAATAAACTGTTATAGTGAAAAAAAAAATGTTTTTAGAAAGCTCCTGGAAGCCATTCTCAATAAAGAGAAAAATCATATATACTTTGAGTTTAGTTAGATTTCATTAAATAATAAACTAAATTATTATCTTGGATGGCTGATTTTTTGTGTTAGTGAAAAAAAAATCTATCTAATATTCACCTTCTAAGTGCATTAAAACTGTAAAAAATATAAGCTATGAGAAGTAAAGAAAAAGGCTGAAAAAGTATAGCCAAACAAGATTTTCAGGAAAAAATAAAATTTCCCACAAATTCCCCTGAAGGGAAATTTTTCAAGAAACTCAGAGACCCCATATGTAAAACTATTCAAGATACCTTATTTTCCAAAGAAAAGTTTCAAATCCTTGTATAAATGGGCAAATTATTAAATGCAAGCCGTTGAAGTTCGTCGCAATAAGGCAAAACGGAGATTTACTTGGATAAACGAAACAGGAAAAAATTAAGAACATATTGTAGGCAAAAAATAAAATTTCCCAAAAAATTCAAAGAAAGGGAAATTTTTCAAAAAATTCAGAAACGCTTTCAGCTGATATAACTAAACAATTCTATAAATGTAAAAGGATTCAATATGTTATTTTTAATCTAAATTTTCAATCCTTGTAAGAAAATGGGCTAATTTTGTGAGAAAAGTCGTTGAAGTCTCTCAATGAGGCAAAAAGGATATTCACTTGGACAGGTGAAACAGCTTCCTTTGGAAATAATAAATCAAGAATAAGCTCAATAAAATATTGTATTTTTTAGAGCACGAAAATACTCTTTTTAGTTTTAAAGTTCGGAAAATTTTGCTTATTTCCTTCAATTCTTTTTATAGGCAATATGTGCTCCAAATATATTTTAACCGCTTCCACAGAAACAAACTCTTCACAAATTTATTGAAAACAATCTCAGTGTAAATCTAATAAACTCCCTGCTGCTTCGGTGTAGTCTTATGCCTCAATACTTTCAATACATTCAGCGCGTTAGTACCTATTCATTCTACTGCTGTTTTCTACTTGCCTTGTATTTCATGTTTTTTACAAACAATGTTTAGTCTTTGCCAAATTAAGTACCATTCACATACATCAGCGCCTTTGAGTTTGTAAAGCATATATGTAGATACTTATACATATCCTTGCAACGAAGTTCGTGGGAATTCTTTAAACCCACAAGAAAAGTCAACAAGCCATTACTTACTGTGCTATTTTGGCAAACATCTTTTGCGGTATGCTTTGAAATTGTTTTTGGTTAAAATGCTTTGCTACAAAATAATGTGATAAAGCTAGAGTTTTGCTTACTGTTTCGTTAGGAAATGAATGTAAGAGCGATACTCAAGCTCAAAGAAGCAAGGTAGCCTGTAAGAAATGGTGGTTGATATAAGGGGCGTTACTGATCATGGTAAGAAGGAAATTGTGAGAACTTTTTCTTCCCAAATCCCTGCCCGTATCAATACATCTAAGCTCAATTTGTTTAAAAATAAAAATAAGTGTTTACTCACTTTGTCCTTGTCAGATCAATTTATTTTCAAGCGAGCTAAAATGATGAAAACTGTTGCATATTTTAAGGGGCTAGGATTGGTTTTTAGTATTCTGAGAACTTTAAGGGAGCCGAAATGATCGTTTTTTGGTTGAAATCTTGAAAATTTTGTCCGAGATTTTTTTGCTTATTCTAAAAATGTTTGTTTTAAGTTATGAAATTTAGGATGGCTATATTCTAGCGTAGTAAAAAGGAGCAAACTTTTCTTGCTTTAAAGCATATTGCGGTGGCTAACGGATCTACTTAGAAAATTTCCTATTGACTTCATTAAATAAATTACCAGCCACACATTCAGCATTTGGCTTGTGAAACACTGCAGTTAAGTTCATATGCAGGCAACGAAAGACTTTGTAACAAGTAAAGAATGAAAGAAATGCCGCCGGTTGTTAGCTGATTTTCGTTTTGTTTCACTAGAGAAAATAAAAGTTTTATACTTCCTATATGATTTTTTTACGGTACTGTTTCGATTTAAAACGATTATTTGTATGCTATCAAATGCCAACAGTCAAAAGGCGCAAACGGCGCAAAAGGACGTGTTTTTCTCAAGTGCGTTCTTCTCTTAGGTAAACTCTGTGTGTTCATCGCCTCATCATTCCATGAAAACTGCACGAGCTTTACGCGCTGTTTGGTAAGCAAACACAATTTTGTGGCAGTTTTGGCCATTTAAAGAACGACGACTATGATGATCACAACGAAACGGGTAGCTATTTCACTACATACTATGCCATGGAGCATAGTTTTAGGCTAGGCACGAGGCTTCATTTCCCTAACGTCTAACATTGTGTCTTGCAGTGCTCACTTTTGTTAGTTTTGCTTGCCTACTTTTGCTTGTAAACTTGTACTTTTTATCAATTTTCACTTCATTGCCTCACTTCATTTCGCTTCAATAGTTTACTGTAATCAATATTTACTTTGTGTCAACCTTTGACATGCCTAATTGTATGAAATGTATAATACAAGCGCTTGTTCTTTACTTATTGGTAAGCTCAGCTGAAGGAGGTTTGACGGCGCTATTTTAGCAGGATATTGTGTGGAGGTGGAAATTGTGTTTACATTTTGTTCTATTAATTGTTAAAAAGTTATGCATAAAGTCGTTTTAAAGGAGGTACAGGGCCAACACCTTTTGCGGCAGTATTTTTAAGTTTTTGTATTGTACTTAAGAAGCGCACATATGTGTACCTTTCAAAGTGTATGACCTTCTCTACTCAAATTACGTTATTAAAGAATACCTGTTATATAAAGTGGCATACTTTTTGGCGCCAATATGCATAAGTATATAAGTATCTTTTACTTTCCAGATATTTTCCTTCAGAAATAGAAACCACTTTTTCATTAACAGCCTGATTCTAATGTGGTAACAACTTTCTTCACCACGGCAACTTTCTTCATATGGTAACTTTTGTACCCTTTTGGTATTCTGCCCACGAAAGTAGCCGGATAAATGTTTACCCACTAAAATAGGTGGTAACATCGATGTAACCACACAAAAGCTGTTGTTCAGAAAAAGGCAATACTGAAAAATAAAGAATTGTGAGCGCAAATAAGTAAACATAATAGTAAAAAAGTGTTGCCTCTTGCTATACATATTTGTTTCCATGTACTTTCACAGTATATATTACAATATAGCTATGTAAAAACGTATGCATGTATGCACATATGTATATACACATCGTCCCGTTTATTCGTTAACATCGTATCTACGAATGACACATTTTCGGTAAAGCCATGGTGGAACCATACACGGTGGCAGCATGTTGTGACATACCTACAAACATAAATAAAAATTCCATGTACTTTGTTTTTGTAAATTCGATGGACAAATTGTCAAAATCGTACTGCGCCGGAAGTTGATGTATCAAACTAAATAAAAAAAAAATTATATTCAGCTGTCCCATGCTGCCACCTTGTGTCGTTCCGCCATGGGTAAAGCGAAGAAAACTAACTTTTAAATTTCACCACAGACACTGGTGAGTTTTTCGGTGATGACAGCGTTACCACTTTGGCCAGAATCGCGAATAAAACAACTGGTAACGATTTTCGGTTACATAATGTTCTGGGTACTATTTTACCGGTAACGCTAAGAATTGGGCCGTTAAGGTCAAACTAGACTTGAAATTTCTATAGTATTCTTCCAGTTGCTGTGGTTGTCATATATATTGTATATATTTGTTATCTTAACCAATATGCAGAGGAATGCGGTGTCAGAAGTACTTGCACTTGATCGTCATGTGAAGTATGTATTTAGCCCCGTTGTTCCATAATCAAGTCCACATAAAACATAGTCAAAGAACGTCTGCATATTTTTGTAGGAACTTTTTTATAAATTCGCTCAACGTCTATGGAAGGATGCCACTTTGCGGTAACCTTTATTTACCATCTGGATACTTTTCCAGTATCTAAGTAAACTTGCCGCAATATGCGATAGCTACCCTACAGCGAATCGCACAAATATAAACTAGCGCAGAACTATCACACTAATAGCGTTTTCTTTTCTGAAATAAATTGTTGCCTAAGTAAATGGTAAAGCCATAATAGAGTTACTCCTACCCCAGAAAATTTTCAACATTTATAATGCATAGAAAGAACATTTCAACTCACCATATTTACTCATATTAACAGAGTATATGTGGAACTTAAGAGCGAATTGAGAGTTTCACAGAGTTGCACTTCCACACCGCCATTTTATACAGGGTAAAAGTGTAACGCTTTTGCGTTGCGAGCAGGCAACATTTTTCACAAAAGAACGAAATACCCCGTAAAGGCGTTGCCTGGTTTTTAGAATAGAACAACAACCCTTGCGCGGCGTACAAAAAGCGTAACGCTTTAGCCAGAAAAGAAAACGTTATAAGAGACGGTAATTGGTCTAATGCTGTCCCGTAGCAGTGCTTTCAACTAACACTTTTAGTATAGTGATTTCCTGCGAAATGGCAATGGTCTCCCTTTATTGAACTTCTGAACGCGTACATAAGTGGTTTAGTCGTAGGTGGCTCTAAAATAGCCGCTGACTTTGAGTAAATAACTTAAATTCATATAGCTCGGACTTAAGTGTTACGGGCAGAAATGTGGCTGCCAACTACCCCGCTCTTGATCCGATTAGCACCAGTTCGGAGGTAGTCAATAAACCTGTGGAGCGAAACTGGCGTTTTGCGTCTCCCAATTTTGCTGTAGGGTAGTTTACCCGCATCCTCTACGACCATTTCGCCTCTGCAGATCGTATCCACGAAAGCTGATATCAGAGTTTTATGCCATAGTAACCGCGAGAGGACATCACCTTGGAGCGAGCCCTTCCACCACCACAGAAAAACTCCACAAAATATGCAGACTAATTTTAGGTGCAAACTTATTTAACTCCCGAAAGTATGCACCAAATTTTCAAAATTAAATTTAAAATATATTTAAAGCTATGCTGCTTTAATTTACTTCTCCAGCCTTTCGGAGTCGCCATACAACCCCCATCCACTCCTCAGGCACAACATATTTGTATCATTGTACATATTTACACATGCCCAAATTGCAAATTTGTCTGCGGCAATGAATAGTTTGCTTATTAATCGAACGTCCTTTGTGTATTTCCGCATACCTTTCAACGCATTCTGGTTTATAGCTGCCTTCCTGCTGCTTGCACTGTATGTATTATTCCGCTTCTTTCTCCTCTTCATATTGAGTCTACTTAAACGTTTGACTTATTTTCTTTCACAATATTTTTTTTCCTTTTCTGCAATGCTGACAATTTCCCAATGGCCGTATAATTCTTTTTTTTGTAATTTTTTCTTCGACAATTTTTTTAAGCGTTACTGCGTTCATGTTTTTCTGTTTTTTTTTTTTAACATTTTTCCACTGCACAAAGGTTGTTGCCAACAATGAATGCATTGAAAATGACAGCATATACAGAAAACGTTTCCAATTTTCGTTTCCTATTATTTCATATGTTTGTATATAAAATTTGTGCATAAATTCATAAGTTATGAAGTGGAAAATTTCGGTATCAGATTGCTATTTTCTTCTCCACGAATAGTACAAGTGAAAGAAATTTAAAATTTTAACTAAAATTTCGTCTGCCTTTCATATACCAGCAAAAGTTTTCTATACAAAATAATCTAATATATAAAATTCTTCTGTCACGCTTTTAGAGGCTGAACTCCTCCGAAACGGCTGAACCGATTCTCATGGAATTTTGTGAGCATATTGGGTAGGTCTGAGAATCGGCCAACGTCTACCTTTTTTTTCGCTACGTATCTAGGATCTTGAGATCAAAACGTGGACCCGGGTACCCCTAGAATGTGTTTATACAATATGGATATCAAATGAAAGCTGTTGATGAGTGCTATAAAAAAAAAAATAAAAAAGTGCTATAGTACAGGATAATTTTCATACAACTGGGAGGCTAGGGTCTCGAGATATAGCCCAAAACGTGGACCCGGGTACACCTAGAATGTGTTTTTATATTATGTGAATCAAATTGAAGCTGTTGATGTGTGCTATAATACAGAGTAAATTTTACACCGCTGAGTGACTAGGGTCTCGAGATATGGGGCAAAACATGGACCCGGATACCCCTAGAATGTGTGCGTATTATGGATATCAAATGAAAGCTGTTGCTGAGAGCTCTAAAGTTCATTGTGATATTCCATTTAGTCGCATCAACCTGGAAAAACTGATAAATGTGCATGCGAAGCCGAAATGAAGACAAGAATTAATAATACCCACATGCGCCTATTTACATACGTCCTCTTCGATTTGCCTGAAACATCGTATATAAATTTGCCTATATTAGTATTTACGATGCTTTTTTCCGGGAAGTATACCAGAGACGGACTGAAACTGGGATTAGGACTAGGACTGGGACTGGGACTGGGACTGAGACTTGGAGTGGGACTGGAATAAAATACATACCACCCTCTGGCACTGGCAATAAGAAAGAAGAAGAAGGAGAAAAACTTGAGAGAAAAGAAAAGAGATAAGGAGACTGAGAAAGAGATAGAATGGGACGAAGATGGAGATGAAGCGAAAAAGACGGAGGGAGGAGTGAACAAAAAGATTAGGAAAAAGTGTAGAGGGGTAGGGCAGAGTTAGACGGAAAAAGCTTATTAAAATGTATGCAGATAGGCCAAATTTAGGGCAAAACAACGTCTGCCGGGTCTGCTAGTAAAATCTATAGATTTCGAGCACTTTAAAACGCCTAAATGCATGCTAAACTGCCAACATTGTAAAAACCGTCCACTATTTACAAAATCTGGTAAAAAAAAACTTGCTAGGTAAACACATTTTTAGCCAAACCTTTTACGCAGAATATGCATTTAAACAATTCAAATGCAGTGACTAGGCGTCAGCCACATACTATGCAACTTTAGCTTACTTAGCTTCAACTGCACCCACAATAGTGAGTTTTACCAAATATAGTTTCACCAAAAAAGGCCACAACAAACTAGCAGCTGACCAGCATCTGCAACAACCATTAGCTATTCATATGTGGCTTAGATATTAGCATTGCATACTTTTAGGCGGTGCTGATGCCGCTGTCGCTGTATTCGCCATGCAAATAGATTTTATGCATTTGCTGGCAAATTTGTTCTGCAAATACCTGCATACATTTTGTGGAAAAACTAGAATATGAATCGCGCTTGTGTCCAAAAATATCCAATGCTTATGCAAGCTGTGCGATTTAGATTAGATTATGTAATGAATGCATATGCCTAGAAGTATACAAACCTTGCGGTGGTCACTTCTGTATGCTGTGCCCTCTCTTTGTTTTGTGCATGGCTTGTTAAATATTAGGTTGCGTATTTTTCGTATGTTAAATATTGATTGTAGTTAGTACTGTAGGAAAAAAATGTGAAGTCTAAAGGTATGCAATTTCTTTTTACTTGATTTATTGATGAATGCTAGATACGGCGGTTCTGCATAAACTTTACATATATTGTTTTATATAAATTTAATAACTTTTTCTCTTTACTGAGAGATGAACGCACGGTGGAAAATGTATTTGCTAGAATTTTTGAAATATTTTTATTAAGCTACTTGATCCTTTAAAGAACTTGAGAGTTTATTACCAGGGAAGTCGTTACACCAAATACGGGCACCTGTAATTCTGTCTCTCCGATTTCAATCGTCTGCGTTGGTTTAAATTTTAGTGCACTTCGCGCACTGCTAAATAATTCTGGTTAAAACCAGTTTAAGGCTGATTAAATCTAAGCGCCTGAAATTATACTTGTTAGCTTGCGCCTAAAATTTTACAAAGTTGAGTTTTTGAAAATTTCTTCTGAAGTTGATTGAGCCTGGAAAATACATGAAGGTCCTTAGGTTGATGAGTTTATCTGAAAAATGAGTACTAAATTAAGCAGCTTTTATATCTGCAATTTCAGTCATGACTTCTTTCAATCGTAGGCTCTGCTATTCACTAGTGTAACCAGCTTTTCATTGGCTGTATTTAAATGCCTAAAAGCATAGTCTTTTGTATATTCTTTTTAACTTTTTCTGCTGTCTGCCACGTCCAATCTTGAAAAATTAAATTTTATCGCGGAGCTTTAAAGTATGTTACATACTTCGGAAACGAACTTTCTGCTTCTTCAAACTTGAAAAGAAGCCCGCGTTGCCCAAAATTAGGGTTATAAATGCCAACGTTTTATTTAATACAGTTAATAAGAACTTGTTTAGCAGAAAAAATATTAACTTCCATTCACTTCTTTCAAAAAATAAATTACATTGGTCACAAATTTTTATTACGTAAAACGTCAAAAATATGCCATTTAGCATCACTCTTCTGCATTCACAACACTTTCACCTCTAGCCAATTTAGCAATCAAGGAATTAGTTAGAACTTTAGCTCCATAGATTGTTAGGCAACACAGAGCAATAAACTTGATTATTTTTGCCTAAAAGTATGTAATACTTAGCACATATTTCAAAAACTTTTGCCAACACTTTTGAATAATTAAAATGCTCCCATGTTAAATGTTGCAGGTGACAAGCAAAACGCGAAAAGAGGGAGAAGGAAACTAAAAAAGAGGTAGAAAGGGAGTAAAATGTGCGTTAAACAGTATTTGATGAATTTCGCACGCTGTCTACATCAGCTTTGTTGTGAACACAGCAGCAATACTCAACTGCGAATATCATTTCCACTGTCAGTTAAGTTGCGTTGGCTGACAGGCACTAAATGTGCATAGCTGGTTGTAATTTTGATTTTAAGCACTCAACTTCCTATATATTTTTTTCCAACGCTCTGTTGACGGTTCTTTATCCTCAAATCAATGTCTTTGCGCGTTTTATCGAGTAATGGATTTATAATATCTACTTTTAGGCTGCATTTGAGAGAGGCAAACCTGTGTTAAAGTGTTATAAAGTTAGGTGTATACTTTTAGGCGCTTCAAAGTTGAGATTGTTACTTGATGCGCTTTTCCGCTGGGGAATATCGCCTTCCAAAAGAAATCTAGAACAGTTTATTTTAAAAGTAATAATACCACCTAGCTTTCGCTGGTATCTTTTTGAGTGTAATACTGTTTTCACACAGAAACTTAATGATCTCATTTCACCTGCTAATGAAATCGTAAATTTTTTGCTTTCACACAGAGGTAACTGCTCGATTAGTATGAAGGATGAGACAGACAATCATGGCGGAACGATACAAGGTGGGAGCATGGTGACACCTACAAACAAAAAAAATTCCATGTACTTGTAAATTCGATGGACAAATGTCAAAATCGTACTGCGCCGGTAATTGATGTATCAAATCAAATAAAAAAGGTTATAATCAGCTGTTCGATGCGGCCACCTTGTATCGTTCCGCCATGCAGACAATGAGATTTGCTTTGACAAATGACATTTTTAAGCACTGAACACACCAAAAAGTAAGAAGCGGAAACGGAAGCGGAAAAATATTGTGGATTTTTTTTTTACTTATTTATTATTCAGGAGCGTGAAGAAAACTATTTTAGTTTTTTAATCGAAATCCTTAATTGTTATTGCAATTGAGTGCGAATGTTGCCGACTGTCTAAGCTTTGGTGATTCGGCGGGCGAATCGGTTTTTTTATAATTATATTGTTTTGTTATTTTGAGTGGACTGTGTATTATTTTATTGTTTAGAGAGAGGTTGCTATGCGCCTGTTACACCTTGTATGTATTCATTGGGAGCGAGCACTGGGGGCTCCAAGGTATTGGCTGCGGGTTGAGGTACCTTGTTTTGCTTTGAAAAACCCCCCATTTGGGATACAAAA
The DNA here is from genome assembly GCF_040869045.1 of Eurosta solidaginis. Lineage (NCBI taxonomy): Eukaryota > Metazoa > Arthropoda > Insecta > Diptera > Tephritidae > Eurosta > Eurosta solidaginis. Next base: position 11,889,121 of record NC_090322.1, read on the forward strand.
TTTAAACTATGTCTTTAGAATATTTCACTAACCAGTTGAGAATTACAAGCACACTCAATGGCTAATGAAAGAAACGAACTAAAAATGTTCATAGTTTAGGTCACTTAAACACCGACTTTTAGGCCTTTCCTGGGTGCCCTATTCATAAATTGGTTTTTTATATAAATTGCACTCGGGTTAGTGTAGTTTCATTCCAAGTAAACTTAATTAACTTATGCCACGCATACAAGCAGTAAATAACCTCAGTAACAAAAGTTTAACTCATTTACAGGCAACAAAATTCAGCGCAAAAAAGTATGCAACACTTTTGCAACTTTTAGTTTTCTATAGTTAAACCAAGTCAATCGCGCGATAGCGGCTACTGCAGAATGTAATAATTAGCACTTAAGGCTAAATGGTAGCAGCAGCAACAACAACAATAAAAAAATAAAAATAACAACTAAAACATAGCTAAAGCAATAACAGTGCAACAGCAAAAGAAATAAAGTTATAGTCTGGGTAAAATAATATTGTTAGAAATATTATTGATTCCACTCAACTATAATAATACTTTGATCTTGTCGAAACGATCATAGATCTTCATTGAGGTATTGGAAATTTCTACTTCAGAAATTTTCTATTTTACATCATTCAAATAAAAAACTTCATATTGTTCAAACTTAAATATTATCTTTCCTGAATATCTATATTGGAACTTAATTCCTAATAAAGGTTATGGGCTTTTTCATATAGGATCAAGGACAATAGATTGGCGAATAGATAAATCAAAATTATTATATGGAAATTTAATCAACGTTAAGAATGTCGGCTATCGCAAATATTGACAAATTATGTGGGGACAATTTTTGTAGTTGGTCAGTTCAAATGAAAGGACTGTTAATTACGCAGGACTTATGGGACGTATTCGAATTATCATGCAGTGCTGAAGCAACGGTTGCTGAAAAGGAGCAATGGCATAAACTGGATCGAAAGGCTCTAGCTACCATTACTTTATGCGTAAGGTCTTCTGAATTAATTTATATAAGAAATTGTAAGAGCGCAAAGGAGGCGTGGCAGAATTTAGAAAAGACTTACAAGGATAAAGGTCCTGGAAGGAAGGTAAATTTGTTTAAACAATTGGTGAAATTTCAATTCACAGGGGATAAGAAATATGCGACGCTATTGAACGAATTTTGTTCGATTGTGGATAATTTAAAGGAAATTGATATTGAAGTCCCCGATGATATTTTAAGTATCCTGTTGTTATGCATTTTACCGAAAGATATGGAAGGATTTGTTATAGCAATTGAAACGAGAGACGAGCTTCCCAAACTAGATCATCTAAAAATTAAAATTTTAGAAGAAGAGCAAAGACGTGGAGGTAAAAAGAATTTTGGAGATGGTGAACAAGTATTAGTTGCTAATGGTAATAATAAAAGAAAAAATTTTAAAAGCAAACAGGATAGGAAATGCTTTTCATGTGGCATGGTGGGCCATATTCGTGCCAATTGTCGTAACAGAAATAATAAAAATTTTGTTTTGAGTGCACATGGTTACAAAGATGAAGAACCAGGATAGATTCTCGACAGTGGTGCGTCATCACATATGTCTAATAATAGACAAATATTTGATTATTTCCAAGAATGCGAACAAAGAATAATTTTGGCATCTGGTGAAAGTATCATGGCAAAAGGTATTGGTAAGGTAAAGATTAAATTAGCAGACAAAGACATCTGCTTATCAAACGTAATTTTTGTACCTGAATTAAAATCGAATTTCTTATCAGTTAGTAAGATAATAGAGCGTGGCCATAGCGTAAATTTCTTTGAGAACTATGCAATAGTTGCAGATAAAAATAAGAATAAGATATTTGATGCTAACTTATCAAATGGAATTTTTGTTGCTAATTTTAGAAAAGAAAACGTTGCTATGTTTAGTAAGGAGAATTCAGATTTTGTGATTTGGCACAAACGTTTAGGGCATTTGAATGCAAATGATATGAAGGAAATGTCTGGAAAGCAATTGGTCAGAGGACTAACAATCAACATACCAAAGGATTTCAAGTATACGACTTGTGCGTTATGCAAGATAAGTTGTAAGCCATTTCAAGTATACAATAATGTAGTTAGCAAGGGAATTTTGGATATTGTGCATAGCGATTTATGTGGACCAATGCGTATTGCATCTCACGGTCAGTCATTATACTTCGTTACATACATTGATGATTTTTCTAGATATATATCGATATATTTTGTGAAACGTAAGTCGGAAGTTCTGGATACATTTAAAGATTTCAAACGAAAAGCAGAATTGGAAACGGGACAAAGAATTAAAACACTGCGTAGTGACAATGGAAAAGAATATTTCAATAAAGAATTTGACAATTTTCTACGTGAAAATGGTATAAAGCATCAATCAACTACCTGTTATACACCACAACAATATGGTATAGCAGAAAGGGCAAACAGAACTTTAATGGAAATGGCTAGGTGCATGTTGGAGGAATCGAAATTGCATTATTTATTTTGGGCAGAAGCGGTAAATTCAGCAACATATATACGAAACAGGTCACCATCGAAAGTACTTATGGGAAAAACACCATATGAATGCTGGAATGGATATAAACCAGCGGTATCACATTTCAGAACATTTGGATGCGATGTTGTTGTTTTGGATAAACGTAAAAATAAAAATAAGTTAAAACCTAAAGATGAACAAGTAGCAGATAGTTGCGATAACGACAATAATGTTTCCGTAGAAGTCAATGAAGGTTTAAAAAGAAAGCGAGGGAGACCACAACTTTAAAGAAATGGTTTACCTGGAAGACCAAGAAAGATTTACAAAACCGAGGAATTGCCTCAAGTGAATGAGATAACAGCCATGGAAAGAGATCCATTGACAGTGAAAGAGGCAATGAATAAAAGGAATGCAGAAGAGTGGAAGAAGGCGATGCAAAAAGAATATGATGCATTATGTAAGAATAAGACTTGGGAGCTTGTGGATAAGCCGAAAGATGCAGATTGGGGTTCAAATCCAATTGATAGGAGGTCATATAGCGGATACGTAATATTTATGGCAAATGGTCCTGTGGCATGGGAGGCAAAAAGACAAAATTCGATTTCTTTAAGTTCAATGGAAGCTGAATACATTGCAATGTGCCAGGGTACAAGAGAGGTTATATTTATGAGAAATGTGTTGCGCGAAATCGGTTTGCAGAATTTATGTAACAAACCTACATTAATCAAATGTGATAATCAAGGTGCAGAATTTTTAGTCAAGAATCCATTAACTCATAAGCGAAGCAAACACATCGATATCAAATATCACTATATACGGGAAAAATTCGAGGCGAATGAGATTTCGATTGAATATGTACAAACAGCTGAAAATGTTGCAGATTTGTTTACAAAATGTTTGACTAAAGAGAAACATAAGAAATGTTGTAATATGTTAAATTTAAATGTATAAGCATATTTATACATATATTTGAGTTGAGTGGAAGTTTGTTAGAAATATTATTGATTCAACTCAACTATAATAATACTTTGATCTTGTCGAAACGATCATAGATCTTCATTGAGGTATTGGAAATTTCTACTTCAGAAATTTTCTATTTTACATCATTCAAATAAAAAACTTCATATTGTTCAAACTTAAATATTATCTTTCCTGAATATCTATATTGGAACTTAATTCCTAATAAATATAACAAAAGTTGCGCAGTAAAAGTTTTGCCGCACAATTGCAAAGCTGATAACCTAGCCATATCAAGGCGCTGACACACACAAGGTCAGATGAAAACACCCATGGAAACGCAACACTTTTATCTTTCTAGTGTAATAATCTCTTACACACTGAAATAAACAATGCTGATAGTTTGCTAAGACCATAACTTAGGAGCTACGGCAACCGCCTACTTCCGATTACAATTCTACACTCCTCCCTATCACCACTACATAGATCATGATTTCTCCACCCAAAGCAGTTGTTGCGCATTTTCCCTTACTCACTAATTATACTTTCACCACGCCGCAAACAGAAAAACACGTGAAACTGCTTTACTTTAATGTTAGCAGCATATTTTCAGGTGCACCACCTTTCCCACATGCCTAGACAATGAAGTTCATCCCTTTTATGTTGTTGTGCGTTGGCAAATAATTTCAAGTTGCGCTAACGTCATAAATCTTTGTTACATCATTAATACATTATCATATTGTCACGGATATTAACATCACTAAGTTATACCATCACTAAGGCGATGCCAAGGCCACGATAAGCAGTATTTACGTCAATAATCAAATCATGTATACACATATATAAGGCAGCCGAAAGATGTCACACACAGATGCATTTACTTATACGCCTATGTATGCGCGAGAGGCTGTAAACTACAAACATTCACATCAATAATTCAATCATTATGTATCTACATAAACGAATAAATAATTTCGTCTACACATATGTACGTATACGAGCAGCGGAGCGGCAATGCACAAACACATGCATATATCTTATCTGAGTTGTCACAAGAGAGAGCAATAATTTGTGCACGTAGTTGTGGCTGGCGATTTTGTTGCCGAAAGTAACTAGTATCTTCTGGAAATCGAAGAGCCTAGAAGTATGCAGCCTAAACTATAAAAGCGGGGCAGGCGAGTAAGAAGTAATTCAGTTTGAGTTGAGCTATCAATCAGTTTGATTAAGCACGCAATCTGGCGGCCAATAGTAGAGTTTCATTTGAGTTATCAATCAGTTTGGTTATTATGCCAGCGAGTAGCAAAGTATAAGTGTTATTGTGAAGTACTTTAATAAAGGCCATTTTTCCATTATTCAATATTGGAGTTATTTATTCAACAGTTTAGTGATTCGAACTTAGCAGAGGATTGCAAATAAGAGTATTTGCAGAAAATTCGTTACAATATGTATGGTTAGATGGGTGTAGCGCATTTATTGTCTTAAATCACAACCGTCTTTTGGGCGCACAGCTGCCAATTTTTGCTATTCTGTCCTTGAAGCTATCCAACCAGTGCTGTGGTATGTTGCAAAAGGAATGTGGACACTCCTTATTACTACTAAAGCTTAATTATATGCCTTTGCATAGGGACTAAAATTGGTAGCTCCTATAAGTAGGCTATGTCTTTATTCTAAGTGTAGAGTAATATGAATTATACGAAGTAATTAAAGGCTTTACATAGGAAATTAAAGCAGCGCAAATGCGGTTAAATTATTGATACCGCATAAACTGTTGCAAGGAGGAACAGCAGTTTGAAATAAATGAAAAAACTAATGCTACACTGGGTGGAGCATGTGAATAACTCTATCTTTTCGTCTCTGGTAAGTTGTAGAGAATCGTAGGAACTGAGTTCCTTGAGGCGACGCAAGCTCGTGAGATTCCTTCCAAGATATTTACAGTGCTAAAGCAACTGAATTCCACTTGTTATTTAAATGAATAGATATTTTAAAGCACATGAAAGTAGTTTTAGCAAAAGAATTATTCATTAACCTTTGAAAGTCTAAAAGTATGCGCCTAAAAGCATACTACATGTTTCTATAAATATTAATTTCAAATTATTTTCCCTAGAACGCAAATTATTCAAACACGCATTTGATTTCAAATGATTGCCCAATAATTGCTTAATCAAAATAAATTTTCATAACTAAATATTGCATAATTTGCGGCAAAAAAACAAAACAAATGAAAAATATAAGGGAGGAAACGCCTCTATCATTAACCAAAAACCATAAAAAAAACCCCTGCACTTATTGAGCGCCCATTTGACATTTACACGTTTTTGGTGCGCCTAAAATGCTACTATTAAAAGTTTCATTTGCCAAAAAGGTCAAGCAAATTAAAGTGAGTGAATGCTGGTGTCTTACTTACCTAAATTTAGATGCGGGGAATGCTTGTGTTTCGGTTGGTCACCCAAATTTAACCTAACCAAACCCCAGCCTGACGCGGTCTCAGCAGCAACTCTGGCTAATTAATGTTATGAGATGGCATGCATCATTTGGTAATCGTTATCGATCAATTTTATTACAACACAACACACGATAAAAGTAACAAAAATAACGATAACAGCACAGCACAGCAATACAAACAATGTCAATAGATTTTTCGACACTCCTACCAATTTTCGCATTTTGCTGGTATACTTTTAGGCGCTTTGTACACTGTCATTCACATAAATTTTGTGCTTTTGTCGTTTTTATTTAATTTACGAGACCATAATAATAAAAGTTCAGCGCACAAACGGCACGTACGTTTATGGTGGACATGTGGAGGTAATATTGTTTTGTGTATAGATAAAATAAGTTTGTTTAATCATGTGTAAATAGCTGAATAATGGCAAAAAAGGCAGTCACACTGCATCAAAAAAGGCGAAAATATTGTAGTCAGCGTGTGACATATTGCCAGATTGCAAATAAATAAAGCTCAGTGTTGTTGATTCATGCGTAAAGGTAGCTACACACATAGATGTGGAATGAATTTTAGTAGGCTTGGAAAGAGTGAAAACCGCCTAAAAGCAGTCTACGTTGAAAAAGGTTTTGAATATCACTGTGCATAACTGTAACATTTGATAGTTTCCCATTGTGATCTAAATCAGCGCTGACATTATAGGTTATGCTGATAAAAAAAAATTAATTTACCTAATTTACTACCAACTACATTGTGTTACTGAGCCACAAATCTTTGGCTTTGACGTTTGGAGAAAAATGAAAGTTTAGTATGGAATGTATCTATATGATATGCCCCCTTTGGTTCGATTTTAGACAGTGAATGGTTCCTAATTGATCTAAATTCTGTTCTACGCTGTCCCGAAAAATGCTTAGCTATGACGTTCTGGGGGACTCATCCCCAATATACGCAGATATTTTTATAACGCAATTATCCGCCACCGATCTCTTCAAGAAGCACAGGGACATCAAAGGAAACTGCATTGTAGAAAAACTCGCATTCCGAGTACGGCCAGGCAGGTTCTTCCAAACCAAGAACGCTTAAGTATGCCCCTTGCCACATACAAGCCAATGCTAAAAGCCGATGACAGATGGCTACAAACACTGGGCTGTCGAACATCGGAGGAAACCTGGTCGAAATGGGACCCGTCACGCTTACACCCTTAATAGGGATAAAATTTCCATTTTAAAGGAGTACCAACTGGACTGTGTTTTATAGGTAGGCATGCAGAAAGCTTAGGAGTGCGTTATCGGCGTTGCTGCAGGAGTGTTACTGTCTTATAGGTAAGCACGCGGAAGTTGTAAAGAGTACGAAGAAGAGCAAACGGTGGTTCGACTCATCTGGAACTGTTCAGAGCTAAGTAGCGCGTAACAGCGCTATCTGGGAGCTTCATTACTGCATAATCTACGCCAGGTCGTGTATTACGACATCAAGGATTTAGTAGCTTTCATCAGCTCTTCAAAATGATTCGGAGAGGAAGACACCCGTAACTGTGTCATTTCGTGGTATCAAAGCCACTTGAAAGGGTTTTGGAAAAAATCACCAATAGTCACTAGTACTTTGCGACTGAACAATACATTTCTCCAGATAAGCTCGAACTCAGCCCAGATTCTGAAAATAGCCATTGTCGGACTCGAACCAGTTCTTTTTCTTCAAATATTAAGTTTAATTCCGTTCTTCTCTTATCTCTAGAAGAATTTGCATACTTTTGGAAAATGTTGCGTATTTTTAGGCGCACGCGGTATTTTTAAGCTTATCGAAGATTCTTTACAGTATGACAATGAGTTTCGAGACATATGAAAAAAATGTTCAGAAGAAATATTCAACTTACTGCAATGCCATACAATGAAAAGGAAGATTTAAAAAGAAAGAGATCTTAGTAAAAAAAAATCAGTTTAAATGGTACAGATTTGCAGGAAAGTCAAGTAATTTAAAGACCTTCTTGCTCCCCTTCATATACGAGTATTTAAACTTTCCTGCATTGCATCTGCAGCTTTCCGCTTTAGTATATAAAATTTCCTGTGTACAAAGTTATATACATTGTTTATAGCTTATAGCTTAAAGTCGCCGATTAAGTTCGTTAGAGCGCCAGTATAAAGAAGAAGTAAAGCAAAAGAGCATAAAGGATAAGGTTGGTGATGTGGCTGTATGAAGACGCCACCGTAGCTGTAGCTGCTGGTGATATTAACATCACTGAAACATTGTAGAATATAAAATCAGCTTAAAATAATAACAACAACTGCGGTATGTTTATGGTCGTCAGACTGCATTACAGCTGATTATGAGTCTGCTTTAAATTATGAGGTAAGCGCGTGTGTGAATGTGTGTGCGACCCTTCGTAACCTCTGTGATCTTGTTGATAGCATTACAACGCTGAAAATAGCGACAACTAAAGAGCAACAACAACAATACTAATCGTAATAACACTTACAATATTACACAAAACAACAACAGAAACTAAATCAGCAATTTACTGCAAGTGCAACAACAGCTGTTTACCTCAAGCATTTCCTGCAACGCCAGCGGCTGCGCCCATGATTCTTTCAGCAGCATGCGAAATTGTTGCTCTTAGTGCTATGGCATATAATATTCATGTGCATCATTAGCAGCAGATGCATACATACATATGTACATGCACGCATACTAATATGTATGTAAGTAAATTATGGCGCTGTATATACACTTTGGGTACTTCCAGGCTTGTACTCGTAGTAGCGAAATTTGTTTCCATATGCCCAGGCGCGCTAATTTGGTTTACGTATTAGTGGTAACAGCTATTGCAGCATTGGTGATGGCAATGTTGTTGTTGTTGGTATAAGCTAATACTACAACAACTTACAACATATAAACGCTATAATATTAGCGATAATAAAATATGCAAGACCTACTTATATTCATATAGTTACACGCATGTGTATGAATATGTGCATGAGTAGCGCACTTCATTGCTTCGCCATTCATTGTTATCATTTCATTTAACTTTATTGTTGTTTTAAGGCAAATATTTTGTTAGGGATTCACGTACGTGCCTACGGCAGCATGCGTTTGTGGAATGTATATTTGTACTGCTTATTTGATGTATGACATGTGATGTGATGACTTGCTCCATAAATATATGCTTTAAATTTGGTGTGGCTGATGTCATACAAGAAGGTTCAAGTTTGATGACTTAAAGTAACTGAACATTCATAGAGGAGTTTTTTTCTTCAGAGAGGGAAGCATTGAAACCCTGAAGGCCGGTGTAGGACTTTAACCACACTAAACCTCTAACCGTTTAAGTACCATACCTCCTGGTACTACCGTTTAGTATCTCGACCCGCAACCCATGCCTTTCAATTACTTTGCGGTTCAAAAGGCCTTATTTCCAATTGTCGATTTGCTTCTTATTTCGCTGTCTAGTCGTTATTACTGCGGCGCAGCCTTGCTAGTTTTCTGAACCACCTCATTATGTCTCCGTTGACATTACTCGCTTCCCTGCGTTTTTCATTGCCATGAAAATGTCGGTAGGGTTATCTTCTCCAAATATGCCGCGCAGTCTACAGCTATAGCTATAGTACCTCGTTCATTCTCTATTGTCCCGTCAGCACAGTGATTGCATAGAACAGATTCACTAAGAATGGATCATTAAATCTGCCTCAGAACAATGGGAAGTAAGTTGCCGGCGATCATATTAAAGCGCTAAGTAGCACTATCGCAGATAACATAAATATAAAAGTGTTCATACATACATACAATGTACGACCACATATGACAGCATAAGTAATTACTTGTGTTTAAATTTACATCGCTTTCCTTCACAAGCTCACACGCAGCTATTTATATACACACGCCAACTATCATTTTAAGCCTGGGACACATAATTGCTTTTATAAGTATTCAAAGCCATATGTCAATGCAATTAACAACAATAAATATACAATTAACAATAAATTAGTAAATGGACAGTTAGTTCGTGCTTTCCAAATTAAAGTAAGCAGAAGGTTAAAAAAGACATACAAAAGATTATATTGAAATGTAGTACAGAAATACATAGACAACTCGAAGCGAAGTATATCTTACGAGCAAGTTTGTGACGCAAACATAATTAGAGATCTAGCTCTACTTGAAATTAAAAAAAAATATCTTGAGATTTTCAAATGTAAAAAGTCACGTTATGATAAAAGTAATGATGACATCACATCTAGCTGTTCATAATCGTACAATAAGTGTTGTTTGACATGATGTTATTCGATGAATTCAACAAATTCAGCGATTACTCCTCGCGAACTTAATTGTTACAGACCAAATCATGCTATCACAAATAGTTATACCTGCTAATTCACCTTATGCCCACCATCATATGATATGATGTCACACAATTTTTCTTGTACCCAAGCAAATTTTTATGCTGCTTACTTTTCATTTTCTCACTTAGTTACATCAAGTGCTTTCACGTTCCACATCGTAGACTGCTCAATCAAATGTTATAAAAGAAAGTAGTGTGGCCATTAAGCTTAGTCACCCAAGTGATATGATATAACATAACGCTACCACATTCAATATAACTTTTATTATGAATTTGGGTGATCCAAATAGCAAATTTTAACAGCAGGTGTTTTTGTTTTTATATAATCTTAAGCATATATGGCGATATGATATCACATGACATGACAATTTTGTATATTTTTTATTTTTTCATATATTACTTATTTATACTAATTCATAATCTTTTTTAACTAACGTTTAATATCACATCATTCTCAGTGATGTCACTTTTAAGATTAAGCAGTTAAGTGATATGCAATCAAATGATGCTATATAGGTCAATACATTTTATTTTTGCTTTTGCTGTTTTTTAATATCTCACGAACTGAAAATTTAAAAACTTTGTTAAAAACGCCTAAAAGAAGGCGATTATTTAAACTTTTTATTATCTATTTCAGGCAGCATCGCATGTAATATAATAATTTTTGGAGGACCTTAACGAAAAACACATATATATAAGAGATATGGGTTATTTTTTCAGAAAACAAAACTTGTAGGCTCATATAATTTTCATCCACTTTATTGTTTAACTCCTAAGTTTTCAGTGCGACTGCTTTGTTTAACAACACATTTAATTTCTTAGTACCTTCCGACCACACTATTACTTGCTTTAGATGACCACTCTTCCACGCGCTTGTCATATATGTTTAAACTTTTATTTGACAATCACAAAGCGTGTCAACGTTTTATCGTCATGTATGTGTCGTGAATATATACGTTTACTTATATGCTTACCTTTAAGAGAAGTATACAAAAAAGCATAGCATACAAATAGGCGCATAAAAATGAACTCATATAACCAGGCGCCTAATGTATGTACATTAGTGCCTTTTGCGATTCTAAGGAAAACCATTTAAACACGCACAAATAGTACACATGCTGAAAAAAGCTAAATTATTTTGTACGTTGAAGACCGTTTCAAACCCTTATTTAAATATAAATCTGCATGTATGTATACGCCTACATATAACACTGTACACTTGTAGGCCATGTTCGGATTTCAACACTTATCTTTAAGCGTTTCCGCTTTCTTTAGAAGTCAATGACATGCTGCCACTATGCCATCGTTATGCTACTGAAGAGCACACAGCAATGTGTTTAGTATATAAATATATTGCATACTTTTAGGAGAGTAAGCAGGTGTCAAAAAGTTAAAAGCAAGCAGGTGCGCCAGTAAGACAAGAAAAAGACAATAAAGTAAGACCAAATATAAGAAATAATGAACTACACTAGAAAGGAGATATGTACCAAATCTTATCGTAAAACACGAAAACGCTTTATAGCATTTTTATGTTGATAAAAGGTAGCTCGTATGTACTGCACTTCGACGTGTGATTATCTGATGTATAATTCGGCTTTAGTGATACAGCGTACGAGGGGACAAAATTACAAATTGCTGAAAATCGCAAGTGTGTTTTTAGGCTCAGTGGCAAGTAGACAAGGCAATAACGATGTAATATTTGAAAAAAAGGAAACACAAAGGAAAAGATACAAACAAAGTTTATTGATACGCTCAAATTCAAAGAAAAAATAGCTTCTATTACCAACAAACTAACCCATTTAACAAGCTAATAACATGCAGATAAGGTATATGTGCGCCTGAAAGTATGCTATTACTTCTCTCTACGAGCTGACACTTTATAGCCAGCCCCCAAAGTGGCTGTAGCGATATATGAAATTAGTAAGCTGCGTTTTGGAACAATTATCTAGCAAGGTAAAGCTAAAAATTCTAACAAAATTGGATGGAAAAAATTTTTTTAAATAAATTGCAATAAAAAATTATCAAATTTATATTAAAGTTTCGATGCTCTAAACTTGGATATTATTTTTCTTTTAATACAAAAATGAGGCAATATAAATTTTGTACTTCACGCTTAACAGTATGCACCATGAAAGGCAAAATACAACCACAATTCTTCAAATTAAATGCAATGTGTCATCAAAGCTTGTTTATTTTAGACAAATAGCACGTACGCGTTAATTAATAAAATACACATACACACGTTCAAACAAGTCAGTTATTAATAATACATAACACAATGATAAACAAATAAGCATACACAACAGAAAACGTAAATACAAACAAAGCGCCTAAATATATTCAATGCCATTTGCTTTTGTGCATTTCGTTTGTATGTTCGTTTGTTGTCATTGCATTAATTGCCACGTGTGCATGTATTTGCATGTGTGTTTATGCTAATGCGACAAATGATAACTGATTTGACTTGAGTTGCATACTTTTGGGCGCCTTAAATATTAAACAGTTTATTAAGTAGAAATGTGCTGATTGCAGGAAGAGAATTTTAGATTAATGGAAAATTTTTGTTGTGCTTATAAATCATTAAGTTAATTTTTTGTTTGCTTAGAAGGAATCTCACTTTGAATTAAAATGCATTGCATGCAATTAGGCGCCTTGGTGTGAGTTTGTATTTACTTTCGACTTGCTGCCTTTGTTTTCTTGAATTATTTGGATTTTATTAATGTATTTTTAATTATATTTAATTTGGTAAGAAGCTAATTCATTAATACATAGTGAAGGGCAATAAATATTTAAAAAAATGCGCCATGAAGTATGCAATACTTAATTGCATGTGCAAAAAGTTGTGATGTAAACCTTTCAAAGAAAGGGCTTATCATTTGTTAATTTAATAAATTGAAAGGAAAAGTGCTTACAAATAAAAAGAAGCATAACGAAATTGAAATATTATTTATAAAGTATGCGTCTAAAAGTGTGCTTTCAGAACCTCAGCCCAAAAAAAATTAGAAAATAATATGTGGTTTCTTTCACAGTTTAAATTTGATGGGCTTACCGCCTAGCAATATTCTGTACTATGTTTTAGTCGCCTCATATTTCAAAAGCTTGTAATATGTAAACACACCTCAAAATTTCTATGTTCATTAATTGATTTGTCTATATTTATCGGCGTGATAATTTTTCACAAAATATTTGTCCTGCCACTGCGAACTTTGCAGCTTATGCGAACTTCTTCCCTTGAGTTTTCTTTTAGCTACTCCTTGCGAAAAAAATCAATTTATTTTTCGTTTAATTAATACAACCTCGTTTACAATAATTCATTTAAACTTTTGAAGTTGACTTTTATAAATGGACCGTTATAACGTGCGCCAACAAGTATGCAATGGAAAAAAATTTTGCATTTCACAAATTTGGATTGAAGAAATATTTTCAGCGTTGTAAATTTGCTATGAAAAATTGTGTACTAATATCATTAGCGCAAGATATTGGAGCCAAGGCGAGGGGCAATAGAAGAAAAGTTGAGAACAACTTTTCCTGACACTTTATTCTGAAAAAGTTTAACTCAAATTCGTTAAAAATGTTTGTTTATATTACGATTGCAATAACAATACGAACATTATTACGATTACCGTGGCTATTACCGTTACGATTACTAGTACAATTCCCCTCGCTACTGTTACAATTTTCATTACGCATACGATTACTAATAGAAGTACCATCACCATTACGATTGCTACAAGTATTACCATTACGTATTATCATTATTAACATTACCGTTACGATGACTATTTTGGCTTTCATTACGAATACGATTACTGAAAGATTGATTGATTACTATTACAGTTACCAACACGATTACCATTATGATAACGAATATGATTTCTGAAAGATTGATTGATTACCATTACGATTACTACTACAGTTCCCAACACGATTACCCTTATGGTTACGAATATGATTACTGAAAGAGTGATTGATTACCATTACGATTACTATTACAGACACCAAAACGATTACCATTTTGATTATGATTGCGACAACAATTTGGGTTATCTTATTTAAACATGATTGCCGAAAGGTATTGATTAATTATCATTACCAGTACCATTACTATTTCAAATACCATTGCGATTATCGTTACGACGCGATTGCTAATAAAATTCCTATCACCATAAAGATTACTTCTATAATTAACATTATGTTTGTCATTACGAGTACGATAATTGATAGAATTAACATCATACTAAAGCATCGATTACTAATACGGGTTTCATTACGAATACGATTACAGATAGAATCAATATTACATCGCGAATACGATTATTAAATTATTGAATAAGAGTTACCATTACCGTAACGATTACTGCTGCAATTGTCACTACGATTACTACTACGGTTTGGATTACTACTGCGATTTCTTAGCTTAAGATACGACTGCGTTTTATTATCTTAATTAAGATTAGGACTACAATAAAGGGGAAATACGGTTACGATTGCTATTACGATTAAAATTATGATGACGATTGCGAGTAGAACTACTTGTATACCTATCGCAGTAACTGCAAGTAATTATACTCAGCATGATTCGCAAAACTAGCATATTACTGAAATTATTATCATTATTATTTTTTTTTTCTCACCCCACAATTACTCTTCCTAAAATCATTAGCTCAATCACCTTAAATTATATAATTTTTTTTTTTAATAACTTAACTTCACATTGAATGACAATCTGAGTAACAAAACAGTTCTCATCATACAAAAAAAAATACAAAATTATTAAAAAGTCATAATTGTAAAGCGCTCACAAAACTTTGCTTTAAACTACTTTTCTAACTACCTGAATTCCCAAGCTAGTTACAGTTGTCCTGTCAATTAAAGTTGCTGTATTGCTTAAGCTTCGCTACAGTCTCCCTTCGCTAGCCAACACAACATATATCCCTTCTTACAGTCCAATACTCAGCACAGAAACAACTCTTCATATAACTTGATTTGACTCTTTGGCACACGCACAAGCTTGAGCATTGCTATAACAAGAGAACAACGCATCTCGTGTCCTCAACAGGAACCAAAAACTTTTTAAGTGTCTACATATACAAGCTTTACGAAAAAGTTCCGATACTATAAGACAGCAAACACAGCATGAACTCGAAAACTTTTAAAGATGTCCAACAAGACACAGGCGTACTACTGCATACTTCACTGCACAGGAACTGTGAGTAAGAAAGCAGGAAAGTCTAAGGGCGCAGGAAAGGCGATAAAGCGTAGTTACACCACAGGACACTTGCACAAATTTTCCTCTTTGGTTCGCTTGTTAGTTGGGCAAGTCAATAAACTTTTCTAAGGATATATGAAGGTGACTTGGGAAATGTATTCGAATGTCCTGGTACGCGAATTCTATTTATTTGTCGATATGTATAATGTTATTTCATTTTTTATTTGCTTCGCCTCTGTTTTGTGTAGTGATGTGAAATAAGTGAGTGAAGTGATGGCTGTTCAGCATGTTGAGTGTTTGTGAAAGATGAATTAGTTTCAAGCATGAGATGCGGAAATTGAAATCAATAATTTACTCAAGTTGATGCTTAAGCAGCTTTAAGTGGCAGTCAGTTTTGGTTTAGGTTATACGAAGCTTAAATAAAATATAGTAAATCTAATTTTTTTAAGCTTTCAGGCAACACCTTCAAATTTCAATAATTTCTCAGATTGGTTGGATTTATGGCTTTTTTTTTAAACATTACCACTGTATGAATATAGAGAGCTTCACTAGACTGAGGCAAATTCATGAAAATAATAACAGCCTCTTTAGCTTAATTTTGTCAAATGATTGACTAAATTCGCACGTTTTAGATCTTTTGTTTAAAAAAGACAACATCTTTTCCCAAATAAGAAAAATTCGTGTGAACCATTTTAGAGTTTTTCATTACTTGGTTGCCTACTTTAAGGAGCATCTGCTGGCTAACTTCATGCACACAGTTTTTCCAAGTATCTGATGCTCATTGCATTACTGGCATATTTTCTTAGTATCCTACAGCTTACGAGATTATAACGAGTTCCTTTCGATCTCAGTAAATCGAAAAAGAGCTCTCAAGAGATTTAGCTTACCTTTTTACAGCAGCGCGAAGTTTTCATATTTTTTCATTTATTTTTCTTTTATTTTATTTTATCTTTATTCTGGAATAGCCGGAATATGCCTTCGCAGCCATTAGAACAATTTCATTTAATCAAAATCTATTAAATATTTTCTACTTATTTTTTCAATTACTTTGCCTACCTTGAGGCGTTTGCTATTTCAAGCACTATCTAAGTTTATTTAATTTGAAACATCCCCATTATAAATTTCAAGAATAAAGTGCTCTACCCAAGGTTGGCTTATATAATCTAGGTACTTGAATAGGAGCAATGCAATATATGCAGTACATAATTT
The DNA here is from genome assembly GCF_040869045.1 of Eurosta solidaginis. NCBI lineage: Eukaryota > Metazoa > Arthropoda > Insecta > Diptera > Tephritidae > Eurosta > Eurosta solidaginis. Next base: position 11,905,756 of record NC_090322.1, read on the forward strand.
CAGGCGAATTTATATCGGTCCTTTTGTTTTAACATTTACAAAAAAGGAAAATCACTGCTTGCCTTCATAAAGTACACAGCTTTCTGCCTATCAATTCAATAGTGCTCTAAAACCTCTTCCCGCGCTACACATGCTTATCGATATTGAGCCAAACTCTGAAATTTGTATGTGTGCCTAAAAGTATATCCACAAGTTATGTATAGCAAAATATACTTAACAAGTACTGTTTGGGGAAAATTCCTTAAAATTTACAATCTCTGCTATTCTTTTCTTATTTGCCTACATTTTTGCTCAAATATTTTGTGGTTGGCACAATCATACCAACTTTACAGCTATTGATTTGAGTTATAAGCATATATACAACTAACGATACTTGAGCTTTCAAATGTTGCGAAAGTCAAACGTGCAAAGTTGACCAATAAATTGGCGGGCGTGCCGATATAAATATTTTGTCAACAATCCTTACAGGCATAAGCAACCGAAATTTCTAGACAAATTGACAATTTTTTCAAGGGTTCTCACATTTACAATGACAAATTTTGTTTGAACGTAAGTGTAGGCGGAAAAAATTCAGTAAAATTTATTTTTCTTTTCTATCTTGAAGTATAAGACATGAGTGAGAATAAAATTTGAAATATACTCGCTAGAAAAGTGAAATCGATTAGATGAAGTAGAGAAAGAAATCAAATTCATGATTGTTATTTATTGATTTTCGTTTTGTTTCGGCAAAATAAGTGTGAAGTTATGACATACTTTTAGGCGCATATATGATTTTATTACGCTGCGAAATTTGATATGATAATTTAAATGTGAAATATGAAGCGTGACATGTATGTCATAAAATTGGAAAGGCAGTGAAATTGTAGGAAGCGAGCAAAAAAACAGCACGCACGCATATGCAACAAATGCGCCTAAAGGAAGGTCGTAAATTTTTTATAGGCGATAAAGCGATATTGAAATACATGAATGTGACACAACAAATAAATAAAATATAATTTGTTTGTTTAATTTTGCACGAAGAAGTTCTGCGTTGAAATAGTCTCGATATGAAAACATTGTGAACAACTACAAAAATTTGTTTTTGAAAAGAAGGTGAGATCGGTGCGCCTAAATTTAGGCTTTAAAAGGATGAGAAACAGGTAGCAATTTCACAGCCTACTTCTGAACAGAAATTTCTAGTGCTATACTAAATTGCATGAGGTATTTTCTTAATAATACGCAAAATTGGTTGTGAATGCCTAAAACTAGACTGGGGCTATACTTTTTCTTTTTTAAGTTGAACCTAGAAGTCTAAAATTTTAATGTATTTTGTACTGTGCGTCGTGTAAACCTCTACCGTCTCAGACGTCTAAGTGGTTGTAACAGGGAAGTGCTAAACCACGTACCACCTTCGGTTGACAGAATAAGATCTAGGACTACTTCCCAGCCCTGAAACCTATCCAAACTAGGAAATACACATGTTGGCGTAAGCCCAGTGTCAGAGATGCTTAGATTAGAGTTGATAATGACTTTTTAGTCGGTTTTCGAGAACTCATTCATACCTCTATATTTCCACTAGTTCAAGATTCTAGAAAAGGACTTAATTAAACACTAATGAAACTGGGCCCGTATTACGTGTTACGATCAGTGACTGAAAACCATTTTCATTCAAGCGATAACTATGCCGCTGTCAAGCTTTTTCTAAAAATTATAATACGTAAAAGATCTACCGAGTACTATTTGTCGCTAGTTCAAATATGCCGTTAATCCGATCACACATTTCAGGGCTATTGTGATTTAAAAAATGAGTTTCGATCACGGATCGTAACACGTAATGCGGGCCCTGGTTAAAGGTCTTTCGATACATCTATATATTTATATCACAAGCGCCTTAAAGTAGACTTTAATAATACAAGTAGCGCACGTTCGTCTGGTATGCGAGTGAATAGACAAAACGCCCTTCAAAATTACACAAGAAAACTCTAATAAATAGTTATCAAACTTGATTAGGATTAAATAACAAAAAAGAACCCTTGGCTTTGAACTATAGTGCCTTTAAGTATGCCATAATTGAATCTATTCACAAAATTTTACAAGAAAACTACTTCCACAATATCGTGCATAAAAATTCTATAAGAGTAATCACGGTGCTTCGATAAAGCCATAATTTGCCAAAATAAAATTTAAAGTATGCAAAATCATGCAAGAACTTCGCTTCAAGTGTTTGCGAGGCTTACGAAATTAACAAACTTTTCCACTTTTCAATAGAGCTGGAAAACCAGCTGGCAGTAGATAAAGAACTTTATATATGCAGGTTAGGAAAAAAATCACTTTTACCACATTGCTACGTGACACGACAGCATAAATTACTAAGCCAACGAAAACTAACACAACTGTGAAGAGTGAAGCGCCTTCTTGCGCCCGAAAGTATGTCAGCCAAATTAATATAATGTAAAGCATGCACAGTTACAACTTTTTGTAGCTCCTTCAGTAAAATAAATTTAAAGTAATTTTTCACGATTCAAGTAAAGAAATGTGAAAAATTGTGCAAAAAAGTTGAAAAATTACCCAATTCAAAAAAAAAAAAAAAACAAAAAAAAAAAAATAAGTAAAAGCATTTTAGGCGCAGCAATCTCTTGTTTACCCAACATAAATATAATTGCTTGAAGAAAAGGGCGGTTTAAATATACACACACACACACACACTCCAGCATATTGCGCTTAAACGAATTTATCATGTGCCAATTGCATTTGATTCCATAAACTCGCACTCACTACAGTTGGCTGTGTATGTACATTGCCATCGCTCCGAATGCCTGTCTCCCTGTCGACATGCGAAATGGATACAAAGCAATCAGAGGTAGCACGTGACCAATCAGTTTATTGAGCCTGCATTTTCATCTTCACATGTTCAAGCGTTTGTAATAAATAGTTTTACTTAGTTAGCACGCAAGGCTGTGTGTCTGGAGTATGGTATACCCACATTGGGAATATTGGATTATTTTCCGTTCCCTTAATATGAGTAGACGCAAGTTCAAACATCTGGTAGACACGGGAATTCAGTTGAAGTTGGCACTAAGGCACATATAAAGCTTAATTTTAGGCGCGTATGCTTCAACAATGCTTAGCATAGTTTCAGGTGTTCGAAATGGAATAAATAAGTGAGTGATAATTTTCGAAAAAGGGTTTCAAGCACATTGGAGTCTCTTTTTAGGCGTTTTAAGAATGTTTTATGTCTTTGATAACTGCCTTAGCTAGGCTTACTTCAAATAGTTTGATAATTGGTAAACTGAGAATTTGTTTAAAAAATACTTTTTCGTGTGCTACTCATATACTCGTTGTAGTCTAATTCTTTCTGATCTTTCAAAAGTGTTTGTGGCCCACGATATTTTAAATAACCATGGTTTGTCATATTGTTCTTTCGGGCTGTAAGAGGATCCTTCAATAAAAGTCAAGATTTCGATAAATTTTCCCAGAATTTTTTTTATTGGATCATATTTCTAGGCTGAAAAAACTTGTTCAGCCTTTAAACGCCTCTAGGCAATTCAAAATTGACCAACGTATAAAATCATTGTCTGCTATTCAGTAGTCTGGTCTAGTTTACTTTACTATATTCACAGTCGTCAAGCCGTCAAAGGGTCCACCACACCAAAGGTTCCTGGGTCAAGTTCCAGGAAAAGACACATCAAAATGTAAATTAAAAAGTTTTTCTAAGTGGCTTCACTTCTGTTGTCGTTGTTTTAGCAATGGGACGAAGCCCATTCAAAAGGGTGGACCGGAGAGAAAGGGGTGTTAGAGGCGCTGGTTTCACATTGCAATTGAAAAGATGGTTGGTATCATTTGGGGTCACGTTACAAGCAGGACATAAATTTTGTATGGCGGGGTTGATTCTGGGAAGGTAAGACTCTAATTTATTACAGTATTCAGATCAAAGTCGAGCTAGAGTGCCGCGCGCCTCCCTGGAGAGGTTGATTTCCTCTGCTGCGAATTCAGTGTTCGCACCTCTTCAGTGTTGTTGCAATCACCTCTAGTGAATTTCTGAATCGAAAACCTCACAGAAAAACCTTCTGCCTTGCAGATGTGGTACTAAAAAGAAGCACCACGAAATTTTTTAATAACAGCTTGGCCTAAAACTCGTCGCAGTTAGATTGCGAAAAGTCACTATTATTTTGCAAGTCAATGCCTGTTAAATGGCTTAGGGATCTAATTTTTTTTAGGTTGTCCCTTTTGGGGTATAATTTCCGGCTGAAACAACTTTATTTCAATATTTACTTCAATTTACCCAGCTTATGAGCGGAATATGGAGTTTCTTTCAACATAATTTACACATTACTACCAATCGTTTCCTAAACATCACTCCCTTACTTGAGAATGCATCGCCGATGCCGCAATGCCAACGTTTCCCATATGTCCGTGAGCACTGCTCGTAGCATACTTTTAGGGCGTGCCTTTTGTTGGATTCTCATATGTGTATCCTATTTGTATGACCTTAAATACGTACTAGCAGTTACTCATAAATTTAACTTCATTACAAATGTTTATAGTGAATATCCAAAATCATGGAATACTTTTAGGCGCTTAGCTTTCTGAATAGATAAATATAGAATATTTTATAAATTTTTTGACTTTTAACGTAATTACTTCAATATTTTAAATGTTTTTCCCAATAAACAATATGACTTCGATAGACGAAACAAGGCAGCTTTTTCACGTGGGAAAATATGTTCCATATTTGTGCCTAAAAATAGGCCACAATTTAAATTTTAGCAAAAGTGTTCAAAGTTTGACTTTGTTCTATCATATGGCACAATTACTTCGCTTTAAACAGCTAACGCAATGCATCTAGTTTCCATATTTGATTGTATCCAAAGAGCGCCTGAAAGTATGCGCTGCGCTTCAAAAAAAATGTAGTATACAATGATTTGTTTTTATTCAAAAAATACAGATTTTTATATTCAATTTCAGTAACGAAACCAATATATGTGCACAATTTCGAATAGAATTGAATTGAACTTATATTGAATATCAATTACAACAACAATAAGTAATATTAGAATGAAAAAACGAACGAGTAAAACTACTCAATACCAATAACAAGCAGAAATACCACACAACGCTACTTCATGAAGTACTTAAGTTAATACAGGCGCAAAGAATGCAAGATATGTATTTTGTGTTCTCTTTTCTTTTCCACGGTTGCCTCCGAGCTTTAAGCATTTCGTTTAGTTTTCTGACCAAAACACTTTCTTGTCACGTACAGCAGTTTGTAGTCGCGCGCTACTTTTTCGTACGAACCAAGCCGATACATTGCGGCCAAGTATGTGGCAAATCAAGTGTGAAGAGCTGTTGTGAAGATGAAGAATCTGAAATTTATTCCACATACGAAGCCCATGAATTTCAAATTACTGTGAGAAACAAGTGCGCTATCATAGGTGAGAAATAAGAGGGATATAGTAGGCAAGGGGGAGGCACAAATCAGGAGTAAAAGTTTAGTGGTCCGAAAATCAAGTCAAGCATCAGACAGTCAATCGTGCTAGCAGTCTATTTGTGTTAAAGTGGCTTTTGGCTGGTTTGGCGTTTGCTAAAAAAGGAATGCAGAAAAAAAAAGTTGAGCGAGTGAAAAAAGTATTATTACAAACATGACTGAAGTGCTAATAGGAGTAGGTGCTAGCATAATTTTAGGAGCTGCTGACTTTTTAGTACGTTTTAGGAAGAAATCGCTCGTTTTAATAGTATTTTTTCGTGTAACTTTTAGCTAAACTTATTTCTTTCTCACTGCGAAATATAATAATAGTTTGGTGAGAAAAAGCGCTTTAATTAATTTAGGCAATATTTTGAAATACTTTCTTAAATAAATCTGCGACTTTAATAACATTTGCATGAGCACGAGTTTCGTTATATGTTTTTTTACTCATGAATCCTTTGGTTGATGTGTCCGGAATTCTTTGCTCGTTTCCAGCGTAAAGCATTCATACACGCAGGCTATGAAGTTCTACAACCGCATTTGTGTCACACGCACACAAACTCATCGTAAATGACAACCCACACGTACCTGCACTTGCTCTGCACCTGATTGATACCCCGGATTGGCTGTTTGATACTGCATCTTGCTCTATATGTTACGTGTACGCTCTAAATAATAAATGAGTACAATGGCACAGTCTGCGATTCTGAAGCTGCCTATTTTATGGCGTATCACGTTTTCTCTGCTGAGCTTTTTAAAAGCTGCTAAATAAAATCAGGTTGATATAAATGTGTTAAAGCTTTTTTCATTGGCCAGTTCAACACCTCGTTATTTAACTGATTTTATTTTATTTACATGGCATGATTTTGATACTGAGCAGTATTAGAGAAGCGCCTTAAAGTATGCAATGAAAAATTCTAAGCGGAATCTTCAAGAAAAAATTATTTTTTTCACAGAACGGACTTTGAAAGGACGTCGGAAAAAGAAGATGTTGAAAGCTATGCATTTAGGCTATTTTAGATACAAATTCGCGGCAAATTTTTACTTGGGCTTAAAAAGATAAGTGTATAAATATTTTCATCTTCTAGATACATCCCAAAAGTGTACCTTCTAATAAGGCTATTAAAAGAAAGAACTTGCTTATATTTAGAATTTCTTAAAAAATATTTTCTACGCCTAAAAGTATGTCTGTAAATGTCATTCGTGTGTACGATCATATTTGAAGAAAGTAATTTTTGGCTGAAGAACTGCTGACGCTTTCATAAAAATATTTTCAACCCTTTTTACATTCACATTTTAGTGAACTCTTCCCTCTATTACCCCTTTCGGCTGAAAGCTGCACCTTAAACGAAATCCCTTGCACAAGTTGTGACAGCAATGACTATGCCTTTTGACATTTTCAATTTTGGCAACGCTTAACGCAATCAAAGTGGAAGCTTGTATCTGAATGCTTGACTGAATACAAGTGACTGGCAGTAGAATATGTTGTGCGAGGCTCATGATGGTATATGAAACAATATTGTATGAGAGCCTAAACGGATATAAGTGAGAGGTAGAGCGCCTACAAAATGTGGAGTACATAATATAAACAAGGCAATTTATTTCTCAAATAAAGAAAATTTGCATGGAAAAGATTAAAACTACACGCAAATTTACTTTTTTCAGTTTAAGCTAACAAATTTTGCTCCTGTATGAGTAGAAAACTTAAGAAGATAATATAGCTGTAAAAGGTAGAAGGTCCAGATCCATTTCATATTAGGGTAAAATATGGGCCTTCACGTGTATGTAAGGGCTTTGGAAGTACCTTTTTTCAAATAGTCACACCTAAAAATATGCAACATTAAGTCACATGTTTCATATATCCGAAAGTCATGAGTCCAATGTTGCAACATGCTTTCCATGTAGCAGATGAAACACTTAAATTTGCATGTCCTTACGGACAACTTATACAACTTATGAGATTTTAAGAAATAGAGCTTGATTGTCAGTTTTTACAGAAATCTTAGCATGAAGCTTTTCACATATGCTGAGTACCTTTAATTACGTTAATCAACACCATATTTGAAATGCAAATTTCGACTAATAGTATCTTACATTTTCTGACGGTTCCCCACAAAGTCAGACTCCATACTTTTAGACGCAGATGATTCTTTTTTAGAAACTTATCAAGACGCAGTTTTGGCATACTTTTAGGCGAGTTTAGCGAAATTACGGCGTTGAATTTGATGAAAAATAGAAAACTACTTTAAAAGCTTTGCCACATCAAAACTTCAACCACAAGCGCAATCCCAAACCCCAGATCTATCGCATAATAAGAGCATTTCCTCAAAAAGTCAATGCTTTTGCTTTAACACCAGCTGTCTGCTGAGTTGGTTTTTGCGTCTGCATACTTCACTTCCTTGGCACCACTTGTCACTATTGTCTCTATGAGTTTGTTTTACTCTTAAATTGAGCAGCATTACGTGATGCCACACTTAACCAGCTGAACGTGTTTGAAATATTTTTATACACCAAACTTATATAAATGAAGAAAAAACTTTGCCCAAAACAATACCAAAAACTATTACAAACCTACACAAAAGCATTTGAACGCACGCAGTTTATTTATGGAGCACTTTTGTGCTTGAGAGCGTTATATGTGCTTCGGTAACTTTAACACGCCTGAAATATGAATTGCAAATAAATAAATAAATAAAATGGGAGTAAAAATTTTTAGTAACAAATAGCTAGCCATAAACAGATTCAGTGAATGAATAAATAAATAATAAACAATTTGACGTGTGTAGCAGAGCAGAGGTACCTTTTGAATGAAGAATTAAGTATTTAGTTGTCTTTTATAATATTCAAGTCGCGTTTGCTTTCAGCTTCGTATTTTGCAATGACGAATGTGGGTAAATGGTTTTTAGTTTAGTTGTATGCAACTTTATGTGCTTATAAGTGATTGAGTGGCTTATAACTGTTTGAAGTGTGAATAAATTTGCGTTTGGGTTAGTACTAAGTGAGGTTGTAGGAGGGGTCAGTATAAAATTTGTACAAAAAAATTAACCACGATTAGAAAAATCAATTGATATTTGGTAAGATTTGAGTTTTGTCAGCAAAAGGATGCTGCTTCAACCTGATATGATATGATGGGAGCGATACTATATATATAATATAATGCCATATGCTATAACATGCTATGATATGTTATGATATTATATATGATACACGACTTGATATCATAAGAGAAAACATGATATTGTGATATTATATAATATTATGTGTGATGTGGACATGATGTGATATGATGTGACATATGGTAGATATGCTGTGATATGATTGGAGAGGAGATTAGTATGGTATTTTATGACGTGTTTTGAAAATAATACTGAATGATATGATATGCTCTGATGACCCTAACGGGTTATGGGATCAGAATATACCCGCGGTAGGTATCCCTGCCGTAAGAGGCGACTAAAATACCAGATTCAAGGGGCTGTGTAGCGCAACCCTTCAGGTTGCCAGCGCAATATATAGCTTCTCCAAACCCAATTGTCAACCTCACCTATCCGCGGCGAATCCTGTTTCACTAACAGACGAGGCTCTGGCGACCCCAAGCTCCCGATGGAACTTGGTGGTGGGGAGGGGGGAATGGCCTGAAGGTTTAATGTGGCCACATAACCGGATCTGTATCCAGCAAAGGACAATCACATCGATAACACTCCCCAAAGCCTTCGGGGAGCAACCTTATCGCTACAACAACAACAACATATGCTCTGATGGGGAAAGTAATGATGTGATGCAATGTTTAAAGATTTGATATCAAATAACATGATATGAGATAAACAAATTAGTAAATTGCAGGAAAAGAACTTCAGCGGTTAATGGAAGTGAAAACTGATTTATTTAGAACCAATAACTCAAATTTTGAAAACTAATATTAAAACGTATAGATCAAACGGTAATATAAATTTATAACATTTTTCAAGCAACTTGTTTAGTAGTATGATAAAAATATTGCCTTTTTATCAAGCCTAAGGGTAGGCAATGTTTTTTTTTTAAATATAGAGAATCCAAAGTATTTTTCTTGCCTTTCCAAGTCCTTTGAACTTCATAGGTAGCAAGTACGTTTTTTGTAAATAATCTCGTCTCTTTACTTAAAACGAAGCCTAAAAGTATGCTACTCAAATACATTGGAAACCCTGGAAATACACAGCTACTTACAAAGTTATTAAAAACCTTTTACAGGCGCTAAGTAATAACTAAGCTGCTTATTTGCTACGCAAAAAAAGGAAAGAAACCTAGTAAGTTATTGAAATATAAGGAGTGCAACGTTGTCTATATTAAACTAGAAAATGCATCACATCATAAGCATAACTAGTGAGAGGAGCAGAAGTTATTTAGTATTGGAATTTTTTTTCAGTAAATGTTTACAAAACATTTGAAGTCATGGCAAACTAGCGCAAAAATATGAGTTTATTTTACCTGAGGCGCGTCAATAGAATAATGCTCAAACGTATAGCAAAATCAACTGAATGATGAAAGAAAATGTGTGAGTTGAATGGACTAAAAAATTTATAAAATATAATGATGTTGCTATCGAATTTCATAAAATCTTGATAAAACGAAAAGGAGGAAGACTGTTGACTTCATGTTCGTGTTATTTTTCCAGCGTATTATTTTTTTCTTTTTTCTTCATTTCTTCTTCTTCGTCTTAGTGCTTTTTGCAAAAAATATCAAATATCAGTGCGAGCATCAGACTGAACTTTGTTGCTTATTAACTCCAAATATATGTAATTCGCTTGGTGATTGGAAAAAAGAAGTACAAAAATATAAACGTTAGAGTATTTTTGAGCTACTATGAGGGTGTGAAAAGTCAAGATGGAGAGTATGGGAAAAAATCTTGAAAAGATGAATTAATACTTGCGTAAGCAAACTTAACTGTAATTTGCAATTTTCCTATCATGCATAGGCCAGTTTTCAAATCAAGTTTTCCGCCTCTGAAAGTATATTAAGAAACAAAGAGAATTATAAACTCATAGTTGAAAAGTGGAAGAACAAACTTGTAGTACTTGAAGAAATTCTATGATAAGGTTAGGGCTCTCGCTTCATATCATGCTGCTAATTTTTTTTACCTCAGAACTTCCACAATGATGCATACTTTTACGCTTTAACAGTATTTTTTTTTTTAAAACATAGTGAGACGTGAATATATTACTTCAGTTCGCAGGGCCTAAAAGAGAACGAAAAAATGTCACTGAAGTCAAGGCATCGCCGAAACCTTATTGTCTCCAAACTGAAATATTTCGTAGAAATTCTGTGAAGAGGCTAGGGCTCTCTCTTTCAGCATTATCCTTTTTATTTTGTTTCCCTCAACTTTTGAACTTCCGAAAATGGTGCATACTTTTTGGCTCCAGTACAGTATTTTCGGAGAAAACCAGTCGAATGCGAAAATATTAAATAATGTTGTAGTGTATAAATATCTCTAAGCCTACTTTGAGGCGGTGCGCCTAAAACTATGCTTCAAGTTATATACATATATATTCTCAAAAACGTATAACGCTGAAATGCTTTGTGAAATTCCTACTATTTATTGCCACTTAAAAAATAATTACTTTTTAATTTCAGCACAATCTCAACCCTTGAAGTTATACATGTTGCCTACTTTAAGGCGCTGTGAGATTTGTGGAGATTTCTCCATCTTCTCATAAAGTTTCACAAAACTCATAAATCAAATGCAATCAACCTTAATTAAATACACATAAAGTGGGCATGACCACAAAATATTATGCGTTTCAAATTATTTCTCATTTCACAACTTACAATGGCATTTTACTTCACCACTTATCAGCTACCATTAAGACTTATTCTCATTGTTGTGTGTTTTAGGCATGCAGCACAGAACCCACGAACTAAATGAAAAACTTTGATTTTACGCTAAAGCCTTTGCCAAACAAATAACGTAAATAAGTGAAAGAAAATGTTTGCCTGTGGGGCAATTGCTTTAAAAGGGGCTTGGCGAAAATACAGAGGTATAGTAATCAATGCTTACATAACTACGCCGTAAAATATGCTAAAAATTGTATGCTTAAGGCATTGGTAATTTGTTAAACTCGCTATGGTTAGGCAAACAAATCACCAGACAAACCGCAACTGGACTGCATGCTGGGCTAAGGGTTTTTGTGCGAATGAATGTTTTGACAAGGTGCTTTGTAAATGCTTACTCCTTTGCAAGAAGTAGATTGTACAGCATATGTTTAGGGGTGCGTTTTTGCTGAAATTTTCTATTGTAGGTTTTTTTTGTTTGCACAAATATCGAAGAAGCGCAAATCCCAATTGGAGTTTTGAAGCTGTGCAACCCTAGCCACTGCTTTTGTATCATGCACAATATCTCCACGTTTTTGACTCTGCCAGCCACGTGTAGCATACTTTTGGGGTTGCATCACCTTGTATTTTCATAGTGTGATATGAGAGCGTTGTCTTTAAAGATGCTTTAGTACTATATTTTTACCCATTTGATTTATCTTTTCTTCTTTTTAAATTCCTATAAATACATTAAAATTATTAGTATTTGGCGCTTATACGCGTGCAACACATTATAGTTGTTGCTTTCAATGCGTAGAAATTATTAATGTAGTTGTATCTCTTTTTTTTTTTGGTTCTGCTAAGGAGTTTCAAATTAATGAATAAATGATTTAATCTTGTTTGATTGAATGCGGGCCCAAATAAATGTAGTCTACCTTCAGGCGCAAAAATTTTGTTTAGTACGCGTACGTGATGTTTATTATAAAAGAAATTGTAGGCAGATTTATTCTGTCAGTGATATGATTGGTGGCATGAAAATGAGTTTTGTAATACTACATTTCGAAGATATCGAAATTAATTAAAAACATATGGATGGCGCCAAAAGTAGGCTACGAAAATTGATTAAATTTACTTTGCCTAAAAGTAGGCAAGGATACTTTTTTTTTTAAAGAAGATAAACAAAATCCTAATTTATTAGCTTTTTTTCTTATTCCGACTAGTTTCTCCAACTAACAATTCAAAAATGAAGACAAAAACCTTTCGTAGCCTAAAAGTAGGCAACGTTAATTTTTTTAAAGAAGATAAACAAATGAAAAGGTTGTGAACCTCAAATTTTGAACTCGGAAGTATGATTTCAATAAGAAGAATGAGATTTCAATATAACGCTAAATGATAAGAAACGAATGATAAAGGCCTAAAATTGTATTCGAATATAGAGCATAGTGTACAAGTACAAGTTGTGTTGACTTCTTTCTGACAGGCACTCGCATAAGTGAGTGAGCATAACGGAAAAATCTGGGTTGCCATTGTTGTTTCGGTTGAAAACGGTCAATTAGGGTTCTGTGCAGGGACGTAAAAAATTGAAACAGGGTTTATGTAGTCACAAAAGTGTTGCTCCTGTTCCACAGCATTTTAATTTTTTTCATGGCGAAAATTTTTCAGTTCAGAGTTATTGACTTTCATTAAAAATTGAATTTATTATACAAGGTTACTTTTCTAAGTGTGAAAAGCATAGAAAACGTAGAGTTTTTCAAATTATTGTGAAAAACTTTTCAAACTCAACAACAAAGTATATCGGTAAAAAATTGTCTAGGATTTCTGAATTTCTGTACCCAAGTTCATTATATTTGTGTAATAAGATCTGGTAACAGCATTTTTAAACGCAAAAACAACAATGTTATTGCATAAAAATGTATCTAATAGTTAAACTTTCATTCATTCATATTTTTGCTCACTTCTTTGGTTTGCTTCCACGCACAGCACCGTTTTATTTGCGGGAGACTTTCACAGCGACAGAAATTAAGGCGGATTTACATAGACGCTTTGGTTGTGTTGCATCGATTTGAAGCCTAGGCAGGCCCATAATATAAAAATGAGACTCCTTGCCATTTTCTTCGCTTTGAAGCGATGAGAGTTGTAAATCCTCCTTTGAGAATTTCTCAACTTTTTCAGTCCTTTAACAATCAAAAAACTTTGCTTGGCAAAATATAGGAGCTGCCATAAATTTAACTCATCTGTCGGCGAAGCATCAAAATATTTTCATAAACGATTTGGTTGCGTGCCTACGCTACAACGCCATACGAAAAACAATCAAACGCCTTGCGTTATCTTTGCTTTGATTCGACCAAAGCGTTTATATAATTTTGCTTTATGCATTTGTGTAAACAGTCATAGAAGTGAAAATTTTCCTCAGGGAAACATGTTACACGCTTTATATTTTGTTAAGTTTATCTAGACCTTTTTGACTCTAATTTAAATAAAATTTGCTTTTGGTATCTTTCCGCATTGTCGGAGGCTACAAATCTTCTATTATTTATATTTCCGCGGAAATATATGCAACTATTTCATCTGTTAAACCTACAAAGTGCGGCCACCGTGGTGTGATGGTAGCGTGCTCCGCCTATCACACCGTATGCCCTGGGTTCAACTCCCGGGCAAAGCAACATCAAAATTTTAGAAATAAGATTTTTCAATTAGAAGAAAATTTTTCTAAGCGGGGTCGCCCCTCGGCAGTGTTTGGCAAGCACTCCGGGTGTATTTCTGCCATGAAAAGCTCTCAGTGAAAACTCATCTGCTTTGCAGATGCCGTTCGGAGTCGGCATAAAACATGTAGGTCCCGTCCGGCCAATTTGTAGGGAAAATCAAGAGGAGCACGACGCAAATTGGAAGAGAAGCTCGGCCTTAGATCTCTTCGGAGGTTATCGCGCCTTACATTTATTTTTTTTTTTTAAACCTACAAAGTTTTATTAAACTATCAAATGCAACTCAGCTTAAAGTACTCTTAGGTACCAAAAATGCAACTCCAGACCTGAGATTTGCATCAGGTGAGCGAGGCTGTTTGTAATTTTGACATTTATCGCTTAGTTGACACACTGGTACGGTACACAATGGTATAGAGTAGCAGTTTTCCTCAGCTTCTCGCAGTTTTAAATTGAGGTACAGTTTCATTATTTCCCGCATTTCGAGAAACATGCTTTTTATTTTGGAGTCCTGATAATAAAGCTGAAATCAGCCTAAAAGTAGGCTAAGAAAATTGTTCCCAAATAAAATTTCAATTTCTAATCAAGTTGGCTTTGTACTTTTTTTCTTCAATAATTTATATCAGTTTTACCTTAAAATTCGTTGATAGAGACAAATAATCATAACGTTGTTGTACCAATGTTACCATTTAATATAACAATAATACCACTTAGCTGATTGCCAACTTTGTTCTTGCAAATGTTCTTTGAACACTTTGCGACACTGCTCTTTCGGGAGTAATAACTACTAAGCGAAATGTATTCTCCTTGTTTCTTTAAGCAATAACTACATCGTATTGAGATGTGTACAATGCATATGCGCCTGAAAGTATGCATGTTTGTTAATATTTCCACACATTCTTATATAAAGAGCTATTTTTGCAGCTCATAAAATAAATTATAATGGAGTGATTATTGAACGAATTGTATCAATTGAAAAACACTTGGCAAATGCTAAAAGACACAAGCAACCCTAAAAGTACACTACAAGTTTTGTTTCTGCACGGAGGAACATATTTTGTTTGTATTACATATATGTTGTTTTTGCATTGCTTTTAGCTTGATTATTTACTTAAATAATTGATTATTTATGAGTTTGTGGTAAAGTTGGCCAAAAAGCTGCTGTGGTCTTGAATTTGAGAAAAAAGGGCTACTGGCTTGTGACGGAATGTCGGCTTCTGGTTGAGGCTGCTTTTATAGCTACTTTCTTTCACAAGTAAACTTGTTAACAGAAAGTTATTTGACCTTCATCAGCCACCTTTGTTCGCTCTCTCTTTCAAAACAATATGCTCAACAAAAAAAGTTTCAGTCATAACCTTAAATTTGTGTCATCTAAAAATATATGAACCCCAATACTTGTTTCAACAAGTATAGCAACAACGTGTCTAACGACAAAAATAAATAAAAAAAAAACTACTTCCTTGCCTCCAAAAAAACTTTCTGCTTCAGTTTATTGTGTTGACATAAAAGTGTCCTTCACGCTTAATGATCAAAGATTAACTGCCAACGTCACAAACTGACCACAACTATGAAAACTGTAATTTGTTATCGGCACTTCGCCTTACATATTATGGTACTTCTATTTCCTCTCCACGCTTTCACTAACTTTTAACGTGTTAATTGATATTTTGTGGTTAGGTTTTGTTTACTGCTCTTGAACAACACTGATTGAAATGTCAGACTTTGTCGATTTTATTCACTTACCTTCTGTTTACTTATGTGACTTTTGATTACTTTTTGTTGCATACTGTTAGGCATAAACTTGCAAATTTTAAACGGGGTAATGGATTCAAGAAATTTATTGCAAGTTTTAGTTTATTTATTTTTGCATACTTTATGCAGGACTTTTAAAAAATTTTTGCATACTTTAAGGAGCAAATTTTTAAAAATTTCCAGTAAAGTTCACGTATTTAAAATCACACGTTTTTACAAAATTCCATACACAAATATTTTGAAGTTTTTAATCGCTTCATTTTGTATGTCTTTTTCCCGACTTTTGTGATTTTTAATTATTTTTTACTGCATACTTGTAGGTGGGAATATCCAAAATTTGTGTGCTTGAATGACGTAAGCTTTTCCGACTACCGTCACTTAGGTCAGCCACTATGTAAACACACTGCATAGCATTTTATTCTATTTGTATAATACAGGAATTATAGCATATTTTAAGGCGGTCAAATATATGTATCGTTCAGATTTGTTGAAGCATAGTTTCGTCGCCAGAATTGCGGTACTTTTTAAAAATGTTGCACAGTTTTAAACATTGTTGTGTTTTATTGCTGATCGGTTTTCTAATTTACTTCTTAGAAAAAAAACGAATTGTTATAAGTGAAAATAGCTAAAAAGAAGGGTACAGTGAAAAAAGTTCCAACTCAGAAATGAAGCGCATGGAAATCCGATATCTTTGGAGATTTAGAGAAATTATTGCATACTTTTAGGAGCATACATTAATATTTCATGTGAAAGTGTTGATCAGTAGTTTTTCGAGAATAACATATTCTTCCGTAAAATATAAACACATTTTTACTTCGTGAACATTTTGTTGCATATTTTTAGGCGATGACGTGGCTAAAAGCTTTTTTTGCTTAATTTTTTAAAGCAAGATAAATTTTGAAAATTGTAAAATAAGAGCCACACAGAAACAGGTTGAATGAAGAATACAAACGGTGTCATTTTGATGTTAATGCAAATACCAGTGATCTTTCGCACAGTCTGGAAATATTTGTGCACACATAACTGAGTTGATGCGATGCAGTACATTGACAATCCAATAGCAAGTCAACGCCACCAGACAGACAGGCAACTAACTCCACAAATAAATGAACAAACTTACTGTCAAAAATAGGACATACATTTAGTTAGATTAGAGTGATGTATGCTTTCAATGAAAAGTGCAAACAATCATAGTCATATGGTACCATGTGCTCCCGCAGTTCTGAACACGCAGACCTTTGCTTTTAACGATTTTATACTAGTTGCTTAACATGTTTTTCGCTATTTCACGCACAGGTAGCGCATGGGGATAATTTTGTTGATGCGCCAAAAAGCATGCTATTTTTTCGTGATTACATGTCTGCTATGCCAATGTCGAATGCACATAGAAAAGGGCACATGTGCACGTGAAATTGTTTGATGATTGTTTCTATTCTAGCCATTTTAACAATATGAGTGGGAATCTGTGAAGAGTATTTATTAAGTGCATTCAACCAAGTGTTATTTAAATGTATCAAGTAAATGTAAAGCATAAACCATTGATAGGGTCTTTTGGCAGACTAATACACAACTCATTTGTCAACTCGAATGCTGTGAAGAACACTTTGATATTAAGGGTAGAAGCGTAAATACTGTTGATGTCTCAATTCAGTTTTTTGCAGGTTGCTTTTCTAAGAAACTCACTATTAAAAAATTGTATGCTTTCTGCTTGATCAAGATTAATTGCTTACTTATGAGAGGAAAGGTTTAAAATTATTTTCTTGATAATTGAGCAAAATGCTTCAATCTCTTGGATAAGTCCAACATTTTGTTTTTGAATAAGCATGACCCTAAATGCTTACGCATAATTGGCGTGTAATCATAAAAAAAACGCTGACTCATTTTCACACACTGCGTTAAAAAAATAAATATAAAGTGTTTAACCTCCAAAGAGATTGTAGGCCGGGACGGGACCTTCATGTTTTATGCTGACTCCGAACGGCATCTACAAGGCAGATGAATTTTCACTGAAAAGCTTTTCATGGCAGAAATACACTCAGAATAAAAAAAAAATTTGTTCCTAAAATTTTGATGTTGCTTTGCCCGGGGCATGAACTCAGGATCTTCAATATGGTAGGCGGAGCACGCTACCACCACACACCGGCGGCTTACATTTATTTGAATCTCATATAAAACATATTTTCCGCATTTGACATTTATTTTTAATTTGTACCACTCCATTAACTGGAACTCCCTTTTTAATTTATTCAATTCAATTTATTTCTTTGATTTTTCGGTTTGATTTAATTTTATTTTATTTTTCATATATTGAATGTAAAATTTATTTCAATTTTTCAGCGCAGTAACAATTTGTCACAGAGCGCTGTGAAACGCCCTGACCAATAAAATGAGTCACAGACAGCAATTAGCTTAATTGATGGTAGCAACAACTGCAAATTTGGCATATTTTTAGGCGCCAGTAAAATTAATTTGCAATTATAGGGACTAGTAATCAAAAAAATCTGACTCAAGTTTTCGAATGTTTTCCTTAGGCCTAATTCATTTTTGTTTTTAAATTTTTTCACTGTCATATCAAGTTTCTTTTAACTTATACTGCTTTAAGCAATTCCATTTTGACTTTATTGTCGCCTTTTGCTAATTATGCTAATTTAATGTCTGGCGCTGCTGCGCCTGCTGGTATGCAACACTAATTACGAAAATCATTAAGAAATGACAAGCAAATATATTCAGACAGGATTGAGTAGGCAGATTATATAGATAAAGTGTAGAGAGAGCAGACACAGGGTGAAGCAAAAAGAGAGAAAAAATAGTACACATTAATGATGAAAAAAGAAATTAAAAAGAAAGGAAAGAGAGAATGAAAAAAAACTATAAAAGAGGTAGTGCTGGCGATATTGCTATATTAAGCCCAGTAAAAATCTCTTTGGTTTTTGTTTCCCAAAACAAAACTGTCGTTTTTTTGATGCCATGTCATCACTTCTAGGAGCCTGTGAGATAATGAGCGTGTATGACCTTTTGTGCAGAGGACGAGGTTAATATCTGATAAACTTCTATTTCCACAGTTCGTATCTTGTACCAGAAATCCTTACGGAACATTGCCCATTCGTCTGCTTGTGATATCAAGTCGATAGCTTCCTTACATTAGAGGTCCCTGTCGCAGGTGAAAAAAATTAATTACTTTAACTTCATTACTTAAACACTAAGAACGCTGTGCAACTCGGCTACGCTATGCATCTACGTTCACTCCTTTGTCCCAGCTTGTTGAACTGCACCAAAAACTATACGTTGAGTTTTTCCTCAAAGGGGTATTAAACCCATTCTTCATAGACAGATTCAACATCCACCAAAACGAAACACTTTTTTTAGCTTAATGAAAGTATTTTTTGACGGTCGTACTTAGTATAAGCTTCTTTTACTTCATTGTAACCCTTTTAGACTATTTCTCAAGAAACAAGCACTCGTAGCTTTTATAGCGCTCATAAGAATATTTCCACGTGGATTATTTTATATTCCATGCATTGGTTGTTATGAAAATTTTAAGATTAGACATTTCAGCTTTGATTAGGTGTACAAGTGTAAATGAAAAGTGAATTGAAATATCAAAAAAACGCAGCATAGCTGATGTCTGTCACTTTGACTTACTACTTATTAAACACGTGGGCACTAAAAGCATCAGAACTCGAGTAGAAAGCGAAAAAAATATTATTCAACGCGTCAAAAGGGCACTCAAATGTGCGTGTAGACATGCAATTTTTTATGATTTTTCTGTATTTTTTTTTTTGCGTTATGTCTGCTTTTGCAAAGTTTTTATGATCTGCGCCTAAAAGCAAATCTCACTTTATGTCCGCGCCATAACAAATTGCGATAACACATACTGCAAACGCTTAACACTCAACTCACATAATGCGTATATTTATTTTTTATGTTCTGCCTAAAGCAAAAATCAAACTTATTATATGTGCCTAAAAATATGCAATAAAAATTTGTTTTGCGCATATTTTTATTAGCTGATAACTTAATATGAAATTGTGCGCGCATTATTTTCTATTTATTTCACTTCTGTGCGAGGAAGCTGCTGTCAGCCTAGAGATAAATTTTTATGACCAAAAAGTTTGCACTCTTAATTAAATAGGAGTTGTATACTTTTAGGCGCAAAATACGGTTTTAGTACCCGTTTTTATTTACTTATTTGAAAGTGTGCAGATAACAAATTAATGTTTTGGAAAATATATTCTGGTTTTTGTTTTTGTTGCTTGTGTTTTGCGTTTTTATTACCACCATAAAATTGTTCAAAAAGATTTTGTTTGCTGTGGGAATTTTTGTGTTTTTACGCTCGATTGCATACTTTTTGGCAGCACTTTAATAATGGAATTTTAATGAAAAATTTGCGAAAAGTGTAATAAAAACAACAAGAGGTATATTTAAATTGTAATACTAATGACTTGCAATGCATAACAATATGTGAATACAACACCACGAAGCGCATAAAAAGTAAAAAAATTATATTATTTTAATGAAAGACTAGCTGATGCTCGCGACTTCGTATGCGTAAAAGTTAGAATGAAGCATCAGTATAATTATTTTTTTGAGAGCGTCGAAATAAAAAACCACTGGGACTGACTTTATTTTATATATTTATTTTAATAGGCATATAACCCGTGTAGCTGGGGCCTCGAAATGTAATGCAATTACTTACAGTTGTATTTCGTTAAATAAATAAAAATTATTTTTTCCATATTCATTAACAAAGTCTAAAGAATTTCTTTATATACAACATTTGATGTTCTTCCCATATCACAAATTATGAACAAATTGTCTGGGCTAGTAACCCTTGCGCAAGCAACATACAATTGTCCGTGTGAGAAACAGTTCGTCCTAAGATCGATACCGGCTGCTCGAAGTGTCTGGACTTGTGACTTATTAATTGTCATAGCGAAACACACGCTCACAGGAAACTGCACGCGTTTGAAGTGAAATGGAAAATTGTTTTGTATTATGGGTATGCGTGGTATGAAAACTATTTCGCCTACTCCACAACCTGTAAGAATTTCTGCTTCTATAATATTATTTCGAAGCGAAGTAACTTTAAGGCGAGTTCCATTACATAACTTTGGAGGGGATAAGTTTCGAAACAACATTGTCGGAATCCCTTTTTTCAAAACGATGCTATGAGCGGGAAGTCCGGGCGCAGAAAGAGAGTTGAGAAACTCAGCAGGCTAACTCGTAGTATCGGCTCTGTCTAAAACCGTGTCTATTGACCGGTATACCTCTTCTCCATCAACTTTCTTTAATATACTGAAATTTATTTCAGCTGCTTGATCATTTTTGGGCGTAAGTATTGCTCGTTCACAAAGCCAAGCATTGTTCTGGTGCGTTACTTGAGAAACGTCTCCATAAACGGAAGAAATAAGTTCTTCCACGGAAGGAACAATATTGCAAAGATTTTCTGGCAGAGTTACTAATCCACTCGATTCGGGAACTAAACCCTGGCCGATTTTTAGCAGGATATCCGAAAATTCTTGCGCATGGGGGTTGCCACCTATGTGCGCTCTCATGTTGCGCGTGAGATACCATTGGCCAGAGCCCGATATCTTGCATAGTGCGACTGACAGCTTCCACAGCTTTCTTGTTTGCCATCGTACACTCGTCCCAAACAATTAGGCTGCACTCTGCAAAAACCTTCGCCTTGTCACTATTTCGCGATACGGCACAAACTGGGGTTTCATTTGCGTCAAGGTTTAAGGGTATATTAAACATGGTGTGCGCAGTTTTACCTCCAGGGAGCAGAGTGGCAGCAATACCCGAAGAAGCGACAGCTAGTGCTATCTTGCCTTGTCTTCTTACCTCAGCTAGTAATAGTGTAGTCAAAAATGTTTTACCTGTACCACCAGGGGCATCAAAAAAAAATATTTCGCCGTCCTGTTGATTGACACTATTTAAAACTTTGTCATATACTAACTTTTGTTCATCTGTAAGCAGGCTGATGTTGTTGTTTACTATGTCGTTCATCTCAGAAATACTATAACTTGTCTCCGCAGCATACTCTCTGCTAACTCGCTGAACTTCAGCAGTCGCCTGTGGCTCTGGAAGTCCATAATGACACAAACGATTACCAGCAATTTAAATAACAATGTCTTGAAGCGAGCAAAGACAACGATTAATAATTCGGTGGTCAGAACCTGCCACACTTTTCCTTCTATACGCCTAGTTTCGAAAAGAAAATCTTCCAGTAGATACCGTTGATATTTCTCCCATAACTGCATAGGATGGGGAAGCCCACATAACACTATCATAATTGCAAACAAATGCCGCAGTCGACTGGGAGATTCACTGACTATAGCTTCTTCCAGAGGTTCCATCCAATTTCGGTCGTCATCCAGCAGACGTAACGCACAGCAAGCTCCGTGAAACGTGGAATGCTCCACGCCATCAACAGTATTCAAATATGTATATGAAGTGGCTCCTCTAATTGTGTGTAGTAAAAGTCGCAAATAATAGCACTCACTATTGCTTGAATGTATTGTGTACATTCGCCCCAATGAGTTATCGCGGAATACATTTGGAGATCCTTCCACAGGTTGTCCTCGTCTTCGTCTATTAAAAACTCCCGTTTGTTTATTGTACGTGTAGTAAGACGGTACCTCATTGTACAGGAGCGTTCTTGCAAAGCTGTCTTGCTGACATAGATTAAAGTATGCGAAGAGTGTTGTGCAGCGGATATTTTCTAGGCGTTCCCTTACGTTTTCAAAGTTGAAATACACCCGTTGACCGTTTTCCAAATGAACATCTAATTTCATTACTGGAGGTTTTCTTTCATGGATGGAAAAGCTAAGAATAGGCCACACTACTTCCGATGTACTAATATACCGACCTGATTGGTATTTTGTTACCTCGTCACGATCGCTACTCTGCAAACCAAATGTCGCTTGATCGCTTCCCTTAATAACATATTTGCAGATATACTTGATTGATTCCACGCTAGCGCAATACTCTACATTCAAATGAGTTTCAAAGGCACGTGAAAGTACCGGTGAATATGGTACTACCCATCGATTGTCAACTGAAATACGTTGTTCGCGAACATTTAAATCAGCAGTGAACCCGCCATTCTGAGGCGATCGGCGGCGGTATGATGGGTACCCATTTTCACCAGTAGCAGTTTCATTCGCGAAACTTTTTGGGAACCTCTTTGTGCAATGACCTTCTTTCATGCATGTGGAACTACTATTGAATGGACCACATGGGCCATGAATCATGTTCGTTGTGACAATTTTGTGTAGTGTGGGGTCAGTTTCCATATTAGGGATTTCAGCACTAATAATTTTATCAATATCTTCGGTCTGATCTTTTCCTCAAGCCAGAAAAGGTTGTGCGAATGAGGCAAGCCCCTCTTTTGCCATTCAACTGAAGAAATATAGCAGCGGACTGCTCCGAAAAGTTTTTCATTTGTTAAAAGGTCAATTAAGCGCTTTTGTTTTAAATGAAACACTCGGGAAATTAAATCATGTCTGTCCTGAGGTGCCTGCCCAGGACGCAAGTTGTTCTCTATTTCGGACCATTTTGGGTTGGTTGTCATAGTTATGAACAAATCTGCACCACCATATTTCCTAACATAACAAAAGGCATCTTGAGTACGCTCGGCCATGTATCTTGGACCTCCAGTAAATGTCGAAGGAAGAATTACCATCCTACCTATATTTTCCGCATCAGTATCTTGTTGTAGGGCATCTCTCAGGTCGATGTAATTTTCCGCACGTAGCTGCCTCTGCTTAGTTCGGATAAATACCAATCGTTCAGTTTCGATCTTTGCATATACATCCACTGAGAAATGATTAAAAAGAGCCCGAAAGCGATGTAAGTGGATGTGATCGGTCACTCGTAACTGGATTAAGAAGCTATAGAACTGCATAGCTGAAGTCTTTTTATTTATATTTAGAGCTCTTGTTGTGGGGTGTACGTCATATACGGCAAAATTGTATCCATCTTCACCTCGACAAAACATTAAAGGGTACTGCAACGAGTCGTAAGCGCGATGAGTTTCACTAATTCTCTGAAGTTGATGATCATGAGTTCGTAGGACGATGTCCCTGCGATCACATTCTTGGTCTACTAAGAGAACAGCAACTTCATTTTCCGTTGGTGCATTGTATCGACCTGGATGTAATCCTGTTGGCCTTCTATCTGCAGGTATTACAAACTTATAAGAAGTGTGATCGTCATCTGGGAGGGATGCAAGAGCAGCTTTAAAACTATTTACATACGGGTTCACATTATGAAGCATATTTTGCAGGCTGCCTACCAAGTCCGAGTCTAAATTAGGGATATCTTTTTGCCTAAGATTTGCCTGCTCTTGATAATTTTCGATGAAGTATATTTGAAGAAACCTCGGAACCTCTGTAGGTAACAAAGAGCCAATTAGATGATATACTTGAGATTAGTATAATCAGCATACTTTATACATGGCTCGTAACGAAATCCACTCTTCTCTTTATCTATCCACGGTACCTCTTCATGTTCAAAGGTAATCGACATATCATCTCCACTAGCAGGTAGTCTTAGAACAACATGCCGCAGTCGGTCTTCTTCTAATCGCATAGAGTGCATGGTGGGCGATTGTGTTTGTCGCAATTCTTGAGCGCGACTCCTTTCTTCGTCAAGGTGATGAGCGACAATTTCTTGCCTGTCATTGTACCGACTGCGAGCAGCCAATAAACGCAAGTCACACTGCTCATCAGTCTCCAACATCCGCGATATTTGATGTCGGTTACGGTCAGCAGTCAAACTCAAGTTTCTTTCCTCCTCTGTTTGTAGAGAGCGCGCGATTTGGAGTTGCAAGCGATCAGCAGATAAACGTGACTCTCGTTCGTCATTGCCTTCTTGAGAGCGTGAAATTTCATGGCGAATGCGATCTGCTGCCATACGTGAATCTCGTTCCTCGTTGGTTTGAAGAGACCGCGCTATTTCGTGTTGCAAGCGATCAGCAGACAAACGTGACTGTCGTTCCTCATCGCTTTATTGAGAACGTGAAATTTCGTGGCGAATGCGATCTGCTGCCAAACGTGACTCTCGTTCCTCGTTGGTTTGAAGAAACCGCGCTATTTCGTGTTGCAAGCGATCAGCAGACAAACGTGACAGTCGTTCCTCATCGCTTTGTTGAGAACGTGAAATTTCGTGGCGAATGCAATCTGCTGCCAAATGTGTGTCTCGTTCCTCGTTGGTTTGAAGAGAACGCAATATTTCGTGTTGCAAGCGATCAGCAGACAAACGTGACTGTCGTTCCTCATCGCTTTGTTGAGAACGTGAAATTTCGTGGCGAATGCGATGTGCTCCCAAACGTATGTCTCGTTCCTCGTTGGTTTGAAGAGAACGCGCTATTTCGTGCTGCAAGCGATCAGCAGACAAACGTGACAGTCGTTCCTCATCGCTTTGTTGAGAACGTGAAATTTCGTGGCGAATGCGATCTGCTGCCATACGTGAGTCTCAGTCCTCGTTGGTTTGAAGAGACCGCGCTATTTCGTTTTGCAAGCGATCAGCAGACAAACGTGACTGTCGTTCCTCATCGCTTTGTTGAGAACGTGAAATTTCGTGGCGAATGCGATCTGCTGCCAAACGTGAGTCTCGTTCTTCGTTGGTTTGAAGAGAGCGCGCTATTTCATTTTGCATGCGATCTGCAGATAAACGCGATAATCGTTCCTCATTCGTTTGCATTGATCGTAGGATTACATGACGGGTACGGTCACTATTTAAACGCTGTTCCCGTTCTTCCCGAGCTTGCGTGACTCGTGCTTCAGATTGGCGATACCGGTCTGCATTCAATCGACATTCACGATGTATGCTACTTTCCACACATCTTGATGAGGCGATGCGACGTCTGTTATCTCTAAGGCGCTTTTCGCGCTGAGGAGAAGTTTCTTGAGACCGGGATGCCGTGTTTCTAGACCGCTGGGACGATAGGCGTACATCTCGTTCAGACTGATTTTCTCGTTCTCTTGCCAACCGCTTTCGTTTGGCCTCAGCCGAAGCCGACGATAGGTTGGTCCGTTTTCGGGAAGGCGTTAGAAATTGTCCGGTTTTAATGCTATGCATAGAAGGAGATATGTTGTATTAAAAATCCTTTATTTGTGGTGATTTTTACCTACCTATTCAGAAATTTCGTGTCAAGTCTGTTTGCAGGTCGCACTTGGGTTGTATTCCAGGCCTGAGCTATTTTGTTCAAATAAAAATATATAATCACACGCTATTATTTTGACTACTATGAGAATCCGTTTAGAAAATGCGCTTCCCCGTATTTGCTGATGAACTAAGTAGTCGCGAATTGTTGCTTCACGGCCGCTTTCATAAAATCTGATTTTCACTAATCGCGCTGACCGTGCAATTTATGCCGATTAGAACTCGGTAAGGGGTTATCGGCAGCAGTTATTTGTAAAGCCCAAAAATCAACGGTAAACACAGAAAAATGTTCTTGACATAATTTGTCCAGACAGATAATCAATTTGATCCGAACAAATAGTGTTCAGACAAGTTTTTTTAAGCTCTGACTGAAATAAAGTGAAACAAGTAAGAACGGGACTGTCTTCGGCTGTGCCGAAAACTTCTACCTTTCATGAATGGGGCTGGACAATAATCTTATGCCGTTCGTAATCTCCGAATAATCGGATGTATAAGATAAGAAATATATAATGAACAGATCTACATACCTAAACGATTTTTAAGATAAATATAAAATAAAAAATAGGTAGGTACTTTGTGTGAGGAGGCAAAGTTTCAGGTTTTTTGTGGTCTGCGTGTAAAAACTATAACTAAGAATCACGTACTTGAACAATTTATGATGTAAACGTAACTATTTGATGAATTTTGAAGCTTCTATCCGTAAAAAAGGGACAAAAATTACAGTTTATATGGGGTATATAATATATATACCACCGATCTCTATGATTTTTTCAGACAACAATATATGCTATATACGTAAGCCTTCGGTGAAATTTGAAACTTCTAGCTGTTAAAATGGGGCTAAAATTGCGAAAATATATATATACTATATATACCACCGATCTTTATGATTTTTTCAGACAACAATATATGCTATATACGTAAGCGTTCGTTGAAATTTGAAGTCTTTAGCGCTTAAAATAGGGCAGTAATTACGAAAAGTTTCTTATCTGAACAATCGGTTGTGGGGGATATATACTATATATGCGACCGACCTCATCATTTTTTTCAGGCAACAATATGTGCAATATACGAAAGTATATGGTGAAGTTTGAAGCTTCAATCTGTTAAATGGAGTAAGATATTACAAAAATCCTCTTTTTCTGAAAAATCGGTTGTATGGAGGATATATGCTATAGGGGTCCGATCCGGCCGGTTCCGACAAATGTCTAATCGGACACCCAAATACACCCGCTCACCAAATTTTATCAAGATATCTCAAAAATTGAGGAACTAGTTTGCATACAAACAGACAGACGGACAGACGGACATGGCTAAATCAACTGAGCTCTTCAACTTAATGGTGGGTCTATCTATTTTCCTTTAAGGGCTTACAATTTTGGGTTTCGTGACGAAATTAATATACCATTTCATTTTCATGAAATGTATAAAAAGAACTAACAAAATGCTAACAAAAATTAGTTCAGAACAAAACGATTAATACACCTCTATCGTCATCCAGTAATGTAGTACTCATTTTTACCTTTCGTTTGACGCCCATGTTGGAAAAACTAATTTTGGGTCAATAATTCTGGAACCGGATAAGATATCCTGATGAAAGATGTCTTAAATTTTAGGATAGACGTCTAGTAATATAATAGTGAAGGTTTCATTCAATTTAATAGAGTAGGTTTTGTGTGTGGTGGGCATAATGGTAAAAAAACAACATTTTTGGTCACCCTGGGTCCACATTTTGGCCAATAACTCGGGAACTGGGCGAGATATCCAAATGAAGGTTATTCTAAGTTTTAAGTTAGACGTCATGTGATAGAATGGTGAAGTTTCATGCAATTCTAACCAGTAGTTTTTACGTGATGCCCGGACAATCATACAGACAAGCAGACAGACAGACAGACAGACACAAATTCTAAAAATTGTAGATTTGGGTTCCGATGGTCCAATAACGACCTCCTCTCAGTTTTTCTTGAATATCATCAATGTACAAACATCAACCTGTTACAATTTTATTATATGTAGAGATAAGTTTCCTTCCATGGATTTTAATTAAATAGAAAATCACAACATTTTTAATGTTCATAATATTTTATGTATAAAACGTTATTAACTTTGAAGGTTAATGCTCTCTTTGTCTTTGTTGCATTATTCTCCTTATCCGTGCTATTTACTATACAAATACACAAAACCTTACCCATACATCCATATCTTAATCTATTCACCATTAATTTGAATGCATTTGCCTTAACGCTTATGCTAATTACTGGTTGCCTTTTATATGGTTTACCCGCGCAGCGTCACACTCTCCTAAAATGTAACGTTGGCATTACAAAAGCAATATCGTAACTAAGGAGTTAATCCGATTATGCAATTAATTATTTTCGCTGACCCAAGCGACGCGCGTAGAGATTTTGTGGTTTTGATGCTGCTCGTTACGTCAACCCTGACTTATGACGTTTGATATCCATGGCATGTGACTATGGAGTTATTCAATATGCTTTAACGTGCGTACTTCTCAGTGGAAGACTCAACCCCACGTTGTCAAACATGGATCTAATTGCATGATTAGTGACCCAACTTTCAACTCCATTTTGCCTCAACACTTCGTAGACGAATTATTGGTACCTAATTAGCTTATAATCGTGCGTTTCAATCACAACTTTTTGCCTTGGTCTGATATGGTGTCTACCCAAGCTCCTGTCATTTGAAGTATAATGGCATCCGATTGCAAGTCAACTTCACTTTGCATTCCATCAATATTCTATACTAAGCACAATAATTTTGCTGTAACATATTCTAATGCTAGGGCTCATCAGATACATGATACAATTACACAATTTTAATACAAGTATTAGGAGAGCAACCCATTCTGAGCACCAGGAATTATAATAAAACAAAATGTGCTTCAGGTACTGTGATTCAATCTTTCCAACATATCATGATTGAAGTGTTCGTTCGCTGCGAATAACTACTTCGACGCCATTGACAATTTTGAGATGTGATTAACCTTTTCCTTGACCTTCCGCAGAAGCGTCTTTGGGATATCTATACTTACGTTAAGATAAGTAAAGGGGCAGTTTACGCTTGTGGGCTTACCAAGAGTAAACTATATGCAAACTTTGCAACGAAGAAGACCGCAAATAGACTGCATACCTTCATTAAGTATAAAGCAACTTGGTCAACTTTCCCTAAAGTGAATCATCGCCTTAAGAAAAAAACAAAAGAAAATCGAAAATGCGATATGAAACCACAGCTCGCGATTCATCTGAATCCTCAAGGCAGGAATCTCGACCTGAAAACAAGCACCAGCGAGACATTGTTTCAGGTCACAACTGGCTGGTCCTGGTCGATATACCGACCACTGTTATGTTCTTGGTCCCTAACCCGCAGGGGGATGTGGCAAGGGAGTGCCAGACATTTTTCCATACTTTTTTTTATAACAAGAGAATATAAGCTAATATATCTATATTTTTTGGTACTCATTCGTACACATTCATTTGGTCTGTTCATATTCGAGCTATGTGCGTTGTTTCAAGTCTTTAGCTCAGCGAGAAGCAGTTCATAACTTGATCACAAAAGTCTGAAATATCAAAAGAATCATTATATTCCTGCTCCATGAAGCACATTTTTTAATGAAATTTTGGTCTTTAAAAAAATGAGAATAAAATTTATTGCAAAGAATTTTGTGTCTATTAAAATCTATTTCGAAATTTCTCGGCTTTTAAGATACGAGTTTTGAACATTTTTTGCAAAGTTTCATTGCCTTGTTTTTGATTTAAAATTGCTAATAAAAATTGAAAAAAAAAACTAGCTTTTTACTTTTGTTATAATTTACGTAGGTGCTACTTTTTTATTGGCATTTACGCTTTTAAGTTTATCGCCGCTGGAGGTCTCTGAAACTTATTGGTGTAAGTATTTCATACATTTTGTGTTTGTCACTTTCACATTATTCCTTGGCTGGCATGTCGAATCCTCTATCTCCAATTAGCGCTGACCGCAATGAAATCTCTGTATGTCCTACTGGTTTCTTATTTTGTTTATTTTAAGGGTTTTCATATTTCCACACAGGCTTGCGAATGCTTCAAAATTCCAAGGTCAAAATATGGTATTTACCATTATCTTTGCAAGAGTCATATATGGCTCTGAAAATCGTCTTAAAAGAGTTTACAGAATCCGATAAATGTAGAAAATGATCTGTTTATGAGACCAATAAATGTCATATATGACTCTTTTTCAGACTCATAAGATATATGAAATTAGGCTCATATCGAACAACCATCGCAAGAAGGGAAATACGTCCATTTAGGACTCCTACTTGAGCTCAAAATGTGTGAAAATGCTCTGATTTAGGTGTATTTGCTGACTCTTTTTGAATTCCAAATGTTTGTTGGGCAAAAAATTCAATTTTTAAAATTCAATACAATTGAAAATGGCTACAAATCTGTGGTTCAGATTTTTTGATCAAAATATGCGATGAAATATTTTTAGCCTATCGAACATATGTATATGTAATACTCCCATAGCTACAAAAGGCTAGGTACATTTCCAAATATCAGAGTGCCGATATACTGCTGTTTAAATGTTTTTGTTTTTGTATTCAATAATCGAATGTACCTAAATTTAATTTTTTTTCTTGTCACACTTATGCTGCTACAATCACAAAAATTTTATTGCTGTCTTGTTTTGATTTCGATTTCAAAACACATTGCGAGCGTTTTCTATTAGCATTATAGGAGTATTACATATATGCTATCGAAACAATTTTGAAGCTCCTATCCTATTAATATAAAGATTGATTTGCGGTATTTGTGTATGTGCTTGTGTTTCTTTTTCGTATGTTAAAGCTATTCGATTGTAGCAAAAAAATTTGGAATGCCATTGATCAGGGTTATACGAAAATTTGTATATTGAAGTGCAAATCACAATACATATGCAAAATTATATGTACTCTGAAACTGTTTTAAATTGAAAAAAAAAAAAAATTATTTTAAATGTTTAAAGAATTTTGATGGCCCCCTTAATGAATAAATTTTGAATTAGAATTTTTCTGAGTGCTACAATATTTTTGAAAAATTTTTTGTTGTCAATTTTTTGGTGTAAATTTTAATATCATACCGAAGTGCCTTGGCTTCATATGGAAGTGCCTTTTCTTTTCATTTTCATATGAAATTCAGGCACTTTCATATGAATCGAATTTATAACTGAGAGCATATGGGAGTGCTATGAAAATATGTTTATATATTCAAAGTTTCAATTTGTATCTGTGCTTATTCTTCAGAGCAAAACGAATACAAAAGTGCAATAAGTGTATAGGGGTTGAGCAGCTGTGCCATTGATAAAAAGCTGCCTGCAAATGCATACATACGGTATGCTAGCATTTCAGCTGTATGCGAGTATTTGCTTAGCTTAGCCTTATGAGCCATGATGTGTCAAAAATCTGACAAAATATCAATATAAAAGAAATATTTTTTGCTCAATTCAAATGTTAAGCATTGAATTTAATATTTTCCAGTTGGTTTTAGTAAAAAGCCAGCAGGCTTATCGCATTCACTAAGCATACATACATACATAGATATGAGTATGTGTTATTTGCATATAAAATTTCATTATATTTGGTTTGAATTTGATAAACAATTTATTTTCTTCTTTTTTCTAAATCTCATACATTTTATGGCAAATCTCATATTGCATTGTAATTCAATACAAATAAATTGCTTATTCTGTGCTGCCTGGCTTTAGACCAAATCAAATATTACTCATACGCTATGGCATGCGGTTAGTTTTGTCATGCTTTGTTTATTTAAATAATTGTTTTAGGCAAACATAATCGATATTTTATCTTCTGTTTGTTAAAAAACAAAGACCAATTAATTAAACTTTAAATTTATTTTCTTTCTATTTGCAGGTAAGCCAGGATATATTCATAAGGTGATCTCTTGTTGGTATGTAAATTTATTTCTGTAAACATTTTAACCCTTGTGCAACTAGTTTGACCTAAAAGTAACAAATATTTAGGTATTTTTAATAAGTTAACAAAACTTTCATATTTAGAAACTTTATTTTAAGTGTGACTACAGTACAGTCCGAAAGTATTAGAACAAGGTGAAAAAAGTTATTTTTGTCAGTTTATCGCTTCATTTGTTAATGTGAATAATATTCACATATTCGCAGTAGTTTTGTACATTCAACGTAGTTGAATGATCCGAAGACATTTTTGATGAATTTTACTGAAAGTTCCATCAAAATTTATAAGAAAACAGTGTGTATGTTACTTTATCGATTTTCTTGAAAATGGCCACCTTTTTCTTTGATGAGTGCAGCGCACAATTTCTGAATTCTTTCGATGAGTTTTTGAAGTTTTTGATGTGAAATATTATTACACGCTTCGTTCAAACAATCCCAGAGGTCAGTAAGGCTTGTTGTTTTTTTAGTTGACCAACGCCAGCGTTGCTGAAACAGCTCTGAATCATCACTGAGCCACCGCCATGTTTCCAAGTTGGCACAATGCAATCTGCTTTGGATCTTTCATTGACGTTTTTGCGAACATATTGACGCCTATGGCTACCGAAAAGTTCGAATTTTGATTCGTCTGACCATAAAACTGACTTCCACTGACCAATCGTCGAGTCAATATGTTCTTGAGCGAACTTCAGTCTTTTCTGTTTATTTACTGGCTATAGAAGTGGCATTCTGACAGCAATGTGTCCAATCATACCTTTTACATTAAGCCGACCTTTGACTGTCGTGAGCGATATTATTATTATTATTAAAAAAATAAAAAATAAATGTAAGGCGCGATAACCTCCGAAGAGATCTAAGGCCGAGCTTCTCTTCCAATTTGTGTCGTGCTCCTCTTGATTTTTCCCTACAAATTGGCCGGACGGGACCTACATGTTTTATGCCGACTCCGAACGGCATCTGCAAGGCAGATGAGTTTTCACTGAGAGCTTTTCATGGCAGAAATACAATCGGAGCGCTTGCCATACACTGCCGAGGGGCGACCCCGCTTAGAAAAATTTTCTTCTAATTGAAAAATCTTATTTCTAAAATTTTGATGTTGCTTTGCCCGGGAGTTGAACCCAGGGCATACGGTGTGATAGGCGGAGCACGCTACCATCACACCACGGTGGCCGCCATTATTATTATTTATTTAATATAGTAATCTTTGAAATACAATGTTTCTTACAGACTACATAACGAATTAGATAAATTTACATTACAGAATAGTGTACAGAAGATTTAAGAAAGCCTGTTTTGTCATTGTAAAATCAATGACAGTAGTTTCTGACAAAGTATTAAATTCTCTCAAAGAGCGCACCAAAGGTGCATTTCCAGCAAATGTCGTTTTTACTTTGGGTAGATAAAATAGATAAGATACACGAAGATTACGTCTAGCGACATTGAAACATATTTTATGCAAGAGATATGGGCAATCAACGATGCCTTGAATCATATTAAACGTAAACGTTAAAGACAAGATAGATCTACGGCTTTCCAGAGATTGCAAGTTTATCAGTTGAAGACGAGCTGTGTAGGCCGGAACCGGGTTTTCAAAATTCAGAAACCGTAGGGCAAATTTAAGGAAAACCTTTTGTACACGCTCAATCCTTTGAATCGGAAGTTGATTATAGGGCCTCCACACGAAGACAGCATACTCAAGATGCGAGCGCACAAAGCTTGTAAATAAAAGTTTCAAGGTATATGGGTCTGAGAAATTAGTGCTGTTACGACGTACAAACCCCAGAACTGAGTATGCTTTCGCGATAATGAAATTAATGTGGCTGTTGAAAGAGAGTTTTGTGTCAAATATAACTCCTAAGTCTTTAACTTCATTAACATTTAGCAGAGTAACATTTGAAATGCTGTAAGACGTACTACGTACATTAAAAATTTTCGCAAAAGTCATTTTGAAACACTTCTTTATATTTAAAGATAAATGTGATTTACTACACCATAGATAAAGAGCATTATTATTGGTGAATCCAAGTCTTCATTGATTTCAGCACGAATTTGTGATGCAGATTTTCGTCGATTGGCCTTACTTATTGCATATATTTTGTTGTCGATTCTTTGATTTGTCTTTCTTGGTCGACCATATCGTTTTCTGTTACTATTTTGTCCAGTTTCCCGATATCTTTTGAACACACCGCCGAGGGATTGGATAGCTCAGATTCCCCGGTGGTAGTGTCGATATAAAGAAATAAAGAGAGAGAGAGAGTTTGAATCAAATAATCGTTATAATATTTATTAAATATTCAATTCATAGGCATGATATTAATAACGTTATAGAAAAAATGAAATTTTATTATAAGTTATTGCTAGATATTTAAATAGGCTTACCCGGTGGTGTGGCTGCTGCTGATCCGCTGAAGGTTGACAGAAAAGTAAAAGTCAAGTTCTTCGCAAAAGACATAAAAACCCTCGAGCCGCAGTCGACATAGCTAACCGTTTTGAGGGGAAATTACCTTTGCTAAAAAGCGCATGCAATAGGAAGAAATCCGTAAGGTATATATGCACGTATATGGATGTACATACTTCGCCATGCATTCAGGCAGATGCCTCAGCAGAGGAATGCAGGCACAAAAAAATATAAAACGGTTACCGATATGTCCATCCATATACTTACATATGTGGCAATAGGTTTGAGCGTGTGTTATCATGCTAAACCTAAGAACTGTACCGTCCGTTCATTGCTCTAAGCAGGCATGGATATGTTCGTGCATGTTATTGGTAGGCATTTGAAAACATAACAAAACAATGGTATATTAATTGTTCTGCTGACTACCAACCTGCTTGTGCGTTGCCAATGCGAAAAACGAGCGCCTTAGTGAGGCCTTAGTATTTTTGCCTGAACGGTTTATATACGTCTTACATTGGACTTAGACGTTGGGTATGTTTTATAAGTTAAGGCATTAGCCTTACCAGAATAATGCACATAAGCTATGCTTTTCTTGCGGGACTGATTTCTTTGTGGGTGCCATGGGCTAACGTTGGCTGACTGGCGATATGGCGATATGCCCAAAGGAGTGTAGGATTAGGGTGGGTCGTCCGCGAAGACATGATACAAGAATTTAGCTTGGTGGCCTAAACATGCCGGCCCCCTTGCGAAAGCAACGGCTATGGATCAGCGCAGCCACGAGACCTGACCGGGATGACTTAGTTTCTAACATATGTGCTTAGATGGAGATTTCATCCCACGTGTCGACTCGTCTTCGTTCGCATCCTTGGTTCTTGCGCTGGAATGAAAGAGTAAGCGAAATTACGAAAACAAGACATGGTTGATATTTCAGTTTGTTTGGCACATTCTTTTATTTTGGTTCTTTATGTACAAGTTAATGATTAATTGAAAATTCATAAATTAATTATTCAAGGCGCTTGCGTATTTTGCGTTTGCGTACTTGGCGTGGCGTATTTTGCGTTTGCGTATGCGTGTGCGCATACGTTGTGTTGGTTCTTTATTCATTTTAACATATGTGGTTTGCATATGATTCTTTGTTTTCAAAGTATAAGTTAATGATTGATCTTTATGCAGGGCACGATCCTGACAAGAGCCACCCAAAGATGCTACTTTGAGCCAAAAAAGGGCCCATCGTTGTTGGTTGCGCTCCGGTTAGCAACACTTCGGCGTATGCGTCGGCTCCCAGGATCAGTCGAACAGGCGCGGAGGTGTGGAAATTGGGGTCCGCAAGTCTCATGTGCGTGAACGTGCTAGCGATCGACGGATCAACGTTTGCGGTTGGACTTATCACCGCGAAGTTTTGTTTGATAATAGTGTGCACCGTCAACCGCTTATTTACTCCTTGCGAACCTCGTATTCGAAGGAGGCACCCTCGGAGAGTACCGGGGGCGTCATCCGCGAAGTGTAATTCTCGCGCTAGGTCGTATGCGATGATGGAAGTTGGGGCGCAGGCGTCGATCAGCGCTCGGACCATGTGAAGGCGTCCGCGTGCCTCTATTTTTACCAATGCAGTTGGTGATATTGAAACGAACGGCCTCAAGGCGACCGGTAGCTGCGCGGCTCGGGAGGTCGTTCTGGCTACCGTGCGGACAGGAATCATTTGGCAATGTGACGATTTCTTTTCGTGCGGCTTGCGTCGAAGTTGGTTGGATGGGCGGAAAGTCCGTGATTCCGCTCCACGCCGAGGTGGTGGACGGAAAGTCCGAGATTCCGTTCCAAAATGGCGTCGTTCTCTCGTAGGCCGGCGGAAAGACCGCACATCCGCTCCCCGCTGGCGTTTCTCTCTTATGGGTGGACGGAAAGACCGATATTCCGTTCCACGCTGATGTTGCTTTCGTATGGGTGGGCGGAAAGTCCGAGATTCCGCTCCACGTTGATGTTGTTGTTGTTGTAGCAATGGGCGGAAAGGCCGCGATTCCGCGCCACGGCGCTTCTCATGCGCAAGAAGAGGTCGGAAAGTTCTGGCTTCCGTTTCCCTCGGGGGGGGCCGGGCGGAAAGTCCGAGATTCCGCTCCGACTTCTACAATTTCCCCTTCCTCAAGGTCGTCGGTTTCAATGCCAGATGCATCTAGGGTCAGCCAGTGTTCATCTTCTTCCTCGCTCTCCACTTGCACACGCCACGGTCTTGTGTCGATTTCTGGCTGGTCTTCTCCGTCGATGTGTAGGGTTGTGTGGTGTTTTCCCTGACACCTATGGCACCGTCCTTGGCTGGTACATGCGCCGGCGCTGTGCGATATTGACAAGCAGTTGCTGCAAAGCCGTTCGACGAGTACCTCCCTTAGCCTCTCTTCGGGAGTTTTTGCCCTATAGCTTGGGCATAGACGAAGGGGGTGATTGCCTTCGCATAGGTGGCATGGTGCGGGATATCGTTGTGCCCTGCTCTCTGCCTTTTCCCGCAGTGCCGTAAAGCGAGTCATGTTGAATCTGGAAAGAAAGGTTCGCTAGATAAACCAATGCATGACCGTCGATATTTTCCGATGGGTTGGGTGGCGAGCCAGTCAGAGATTGACAGGAATCGTGAGAGGTACGGGGAATTATTGGGCAGCTGGTGGTTAATTTTGCATAATAAATTCTGCGACCTATCATGCAGGCCATCAAGATATTGCTTTATGTTCGCCTAGTCCCTGATTTCCCGTGTGCCTTCAACGATCGGGTTCGTGCAAGCTGAATGCGCCTATACGACGCGACATGTAGCGACGGGACTGTCCCGCACGTATTCTTATAGAAACAGATCTAGCGACCGTCAGACGACACGACACAATCAAGTTGACCAACTAAGCAGAGTGCGCACCATACGACGCGACATGTAGCGACACAATTTTCCGTGCAGTGTCGCGCCGCATAGAGTTCAAGCGCCCCTATTAGGCAAAAAATGCCGCGAGTGCTCAGGGGTCCCATTCGCCCATTGTAAGTTTCAAGAAATTGTGTAAACTTTGAAATTATGATTCTGTAAAGCGAGTCGTGAACCAAAAGGACTCGCTGATAAAAACTTCGTGAGTTTTCTTGGCAGCCAGTGTACACTATTGTGACATTCAAAACTCATACGCTCTGTGACGGAATGACCTTTTTGTTTTCATGGCGTTTGATGAGTATTTTCTCACTGACATAAGACCTTTACTCTCAGCGCTCATTCAGCGAAACAATGTGCACAACAATTTACAGAATCTCATGAAAATTTAAAGGGTAAATTATGTGGGCAGATGAGTTTTCAATGACTGAACATTCTTCAGTTTTTCACAGTTAGGAAATTGACCCCCTGTAGTTCGTGCCGCAAAGTGTCGCGCCGCTAAGGGTTGCGCCGCCTAATGTCGCATGCACCTTTATCTCTTACTGGTGGTGAGCAAAAACGAAAGTATCGAAAAATCGATAACTTATAATACGATATTGAGACAGGAAGTTCGTCTTTATCCCAAATGTCTTTTGGATTAAACTCTGCTCCAGCGATCACTACGAAAATTTGAATTAGTTGACCTCCCGTAAATGTGTAATATTCCTATAAGTCTTAAGAATAGACCTAACGCTTAACTTGGCAAGTTTGTAGTAACTAAGTTTCGTAGTGCGATTGGACAGCGACCATAAAAACGCCAATTTCTCGCAGTTATATTGTTGAAAGATTGAGCTGAACCAGAAAAATATCTTGTCATCTTTAAAACACAAGTTTTCTCTTGGGAAGTGCACCTAAAGGCTGCCGAAAGTACCCAATCAGCAAGGTGAACGCAAGGTAAGTGTCCAAAGCTCTCCTCAACTATATAAATACCCATATATATACATAAATATATATACACATGACCTTACAAAAAATTTCAAGAATCAAAATGCAGTGCAACAGAATAAAACAAAATTTGCGTCATATCAAAGAAGGGCTTGGAGATTGCTGAAGAAAGTCTACCAAATGGGCCAGTTGGTGCGCATATGGCTAAATTAGCTATTGACGAAGGCTTGCGGGTTGCTTTGACTACTGGGTGTTCCATGAGGAGATATGCTATTCACAAGTTTTGCCAACTACAAATTGTTTGGACGGTTTGCATGCGTTTGTCGAAAAACGAACGCCGGTCTACACGGGAGAATCAATTCGCTATTCATCTTTAATTTTGTTTACAATGCAGATTGTGGAATTTTTTCTTAAAAAAGACATAAATAAACTGCACGATGTGTAATTCGAAATATTTCAAAGCAAAGCTGCAGTTTTTTCATAAATACGCCCTAATTGAATAATGTGCTTAGTTTAGTTGAGTGTGCTTTCAAGGACACCAACTACTTGTCCACTCAAAGGTACTGGGGTGTTCCTCACAGAGCCCTTGAAACTTATGAGAGGCATTTTGCATTTGTTCAGTAGCAAGGCTTGAAGCAATCCATAAATTAAAGGGTCATGGCGCGCATAAAGAAGTGTAGGGTTTGTAAATTTTAAATGAGTACTATAAATAGAAAAAGTGGTTGTTATATATGTAGATAGATAATGTTGTTGTGGTGATGATGAAAATGATTTCAATATCAAATGTGAATGTGACCATGTTCAAGAGATGGAAAAATTACAAAAAATTTGCAAATGACAAACAACGATCAAGTTGCGTTGATGTGGTTAAAACCCATAGAGGCATAGGTTATGTATTTAGGGCGATAGAAGATGAAGTTGAGAATGGGTCTGGTACTGGGTGGGTTGCTGTTGAATCACACGTTTGTTGTTATTCATCTTAGCGTTCATTTTCAATTTCATACTATTGTCATTGCCCATTAACGAAGACTCCAATGGTTCGCATATCTACTCTTTGAACAGTTTGAGAAGTTGAATAACAACAACCATACCAACGACAATACCGATGTCAGCAGCACTACTGAAACCAAGTCGAAAGAGGATGAGCTGATTGGCTTATCGTCGGACGAATATACCTCATGTTGAATGAGTATAACGTATTACCAGAGGAATATCATCCTATATTGCTGTTGCCGAGAAAATCCCTGACGTGATGGCCCCGTGTATATTTCGCGTTGCCTTGAAATGTGGTATGAGCGATCTTCCGATGTATTATTCTCAGCAATAAGTCTTGTTGATCGCTTTCTAGATCGAGTGACCGAGAAGACGAAGCCTATGACCGGCGTGAGTGTTTCGTCATTTAGCAGGGCGGTTGCACAGCTGGATTGGGAGTGTATGGCTTGTGTCATTGCTAATAATTTGGGTGTCCAAATAGGTACACCGGTTGCTGCCCTCCCCATTTTGCATGTTTTCTTCCTTAATTTAGTCCAGGGGAGAGAATTCTATGTACTTTTTTTTGCGTATTATCAGATGTATTGTAGTATTATCAGTTATTTTTCAGGTAGGACGATCAAAGTATAGAAGAGTAAGCAAGAGAAAGAAAACCAGAAAAGCAGAGTTTGCTATAAATCGATAAAAAGTTATCGTGTAGAAGTTGAAATAAAATAATTTTGTAAAGGAAAATTGAAGTTGTAAAACGTCAATGACACCATACTCTGCATGACACAATAACAGAAAATTAAAACAATCAGCCAACGCGAAACCGTCAACAACGTAAGAACCTGGAACAACAACCCTGATCAGCATGGCTTAACTTTTCATTTTGTCGTCTAAACAGTAACACCCAACTTTCCACTGCGATGTACTTATGTATATTTTGCTATGCAACGTAATAAAGAAAGATCTTGAATTTGTTGGACTTTTCTTTTCTTACAAAGTATTTGTGTGTACGTAGCTTGAGCGTAAGAAGAAGAAAAGGAAGAAAGGAAAAGACAATTAGAAAGGGATTAAGAGCGAGCGCGCAGTTGAAGGGAAAGAGGTTTGATTCTATTTCAAATCTTAAAAAATAACGCGAAAGAGAATTTTTATAAACAGCTTTCCTTTCAATTACTAATTCCAGTATTATAGATGTATGTACATACAATAAGACTTGCAATTCTCGTCCATTCACACGTTCTCGAAAATAATTATTTTCCCACCTTATAGCATGATGGCCCGTAGTCTTATTGTGTTTTTGTGAACATTTCCAATTTGCTTTCAGAATTACGCAAAACCTGTCCAGCCCTTGACAAGGAGAAATTACCTTTACCTTTGCTAATTCCATATGTGCAAATAAGGAGGAAGCTTGAGGAAAGTCGCCAGGACTCGAAATAAAGTAGGATATTGGTGAGTGCCGGAGGCGACAATACTATAAACTAATCATTCGTCTTTAATAGTATAATTTAATAGTATAATTATTAGAATAGTACCTAGAGTAATGCAAAGTAGTGTATGTGGTTCGTAGTATAGCAGTACGTTAGTTAGTAAAGTAGTTACTTTCCCTGTGTATATCGTTGATATTTCAATAAATACTTGACCACATTCTGATGTGGCTGACAGTCCCTGTAACCGATAAATGAATTCTTGTTTTTTGTTGCCGTAAGCTACCGCACTTGATAGTTCAGTTATGCGGTCATTATAGCTCGTTTTTTGAAAAAATAATCTTCATTGTTGCAAAAGCAACGATAACAAATCTGACCTGTCAAGCAAGATGTGCTGTTGTTTGGGTTTCGGAACCTTAAAATGTGTGTAGTTTTGTCCCGGTAGGATGCGTTGTTGAGTCGTTTGTCTTGTGACTGTACTATTTGTTAGCCTCGTGGTCCATTAAGGAGCCGATGCGTTGATTGGTGAAAGGGAGTAGATGGGCACGTAGGTAACCCTTACAAATTAACTCATTCGGGTTTCTTTTCCCTTTCCAGAGTCATGTCACGCGTGGATTTTTCGCTATTATTAGCTGAGCTCCCGGGGGATTATACGGAAAGCCAGTTTCCCGTGCCATTCAGGCAGTTTATTGAGCTCACCTTTTGGCAGCGGGTGGTGCGCCACGTCCTCATGGATGTCCGTGACGCCACGGGTCTAGATTTAGTTGAGGATAATCTTTTCCAGGACAGGGTTCGATGGAACTACTATGTTCTCTTCTATGAGTGTCCACGGGTGAGGGAAGTTTATCCTTTGGAGCTGAGGCCCGCTCCCCGGAGCGTACGAGAGCTCATTCTTAGAGTGCCGAGGGTGCGGGACAGTCCCGTCAGCTCCAGGGACATCCTCCTCCCCCCGAGCCTGGCGAGCGGGGATTCCGGGACGCCCCCCGCGGCCGCCCCCCCCCCCCCCCCCCCGCACCCGTTCGGCCGTTCGCGGAAATACGGTTGACGCCTGGAAGCTCGGCTTCCGTCACCGTATTTTCGGGATCGGTCCGGATAGTGCGGGAGGGGTCAGCGCAGGGGACGTAACCTCGTTTTCCCGCTCGCCCCTGGAATAAGATACAACCTTTCTTTTTATTTTTTTTTCTAAATCAACTTGCATAATAAAGTAAT
This sequence comes from Eurosta solidaginis, assembly GCF_040869045.1. Classification (NCBI taxonomy): domain Eukaryota; kingdom Metazoa; phylum Arthropoda; class Insecta; order Diptera; family Tephritidae; genus Eurosta; species Eurosta solidaginis. The sequence goes on from NC_090322.1 coordinate 11,947,376, forward strand.
GAAAATAATCTTGATGTCTCATTCATTGTCATGTAATAAGATGGAACGCTCGTTTTCGGATGAGCGGCGGTTTCTTTCTGGTGGATGTTTGTTTGATCGCATTGTCAAGCTCGACGATTCGGGCTTGTTTATATTTATATTTTAGTGAGCAGTGGACTGTATCAGGTTTTTTTTTTTTTTTTTTTTTTTTTTTTTTTAAGTGGGAGATGTTAAATTTTAAATTAGGAGGAGGTTGTCGAAGCCTCCTCTTGAGTGGAGGGAAGCAGAACGAGTTTCACCAGGGGTCTCGTCACTTGCCCTCGAGATGTCCGGACATCGACCACGCGGATGCGATTATCGGGACCGGGGTGAACATCGGTGACTCGGCCCATTCTCCACTCATTGGGCGGGAGATTGTCTTCCTTGATGACCACCAAGTCCCCGACCTTCATGTTGGTTTTCGGGAACTTCCATTTGTTTCTTTTTTGCAGCTCCATTAGATACTCGGATTTCCATCGGTTACAAAATGAGTGGTGTAGGGCCTTTAGTCTCTGCCAGCGGTTGATGACTGATGACGGGCTCTCGCTGGCATCTGGCTCAGGGGGGGCTAGTAGATGTCCCCCTGTCAGAAAATGACCAGGAGTAAGAGGCTCTAGATCGGTCGGATTGTTGGAGGAAGGAGTGAGGGGTCGTGAATTGAGGCAAGACTCGATTCTGCACAGCAAGGTGGCGAATTCCTCAAAGGTATATTTGTAATGAGACGCTATCTTGTTGAAATGCCTTTTAAAACTTTTCACGCCAGCCTCCCACAATCCGCCCATATGCGGGGCGGCGGCGGGGATGAAGTGCCACGCGATTTCTTGATGGGAGTAGTACGCTAGGGTTTTGTCGCGGGCGTGAGTTAAAAACGCTTTGATTTCGTTTCTTAACGACCTCGCTGCCCCGACAAAGTTGGTTCCATTGTCGGAATAAATGTTTTTTGGACAGCCTCGTCGTGAAACGAACCTGGCGAAGGCTGCCAGAAACGACTGAGTGCTCAGGTCTGTTGTAGCTTCCAAATGTATGGCCTTGGTCGAGAAGCATACAAATAAACAGACATATCCTTTGGATACCCTACAGCCTCGTCCCTGAAAATTCTTTATTTCGAATGGTCCCGCAAAGTCGATGCCAGTGTTCGTGAACGCTCGGGAGTAGGTAGTCCGCTCTTTCGGCAGGATCCCCATCAGCTGCGATTGCGAACGTTTGCGGTATATCGTGCACACTTTGCAGTTATGGATTACTGACTTGATCATGTTTTTTACACGGGGAATCCAATACTGCGTTCGGATTAAACGTAACATAAGTTGGTTCTCTCCGTGTAATGATTCCTTGTGGACAGCCTGCACGATTAATCGAGACAGTCGGCAGCTGTATGGCAAGATTATCGGGTGACACTCGTTATAGGACATATCGCGAGAAGCTCCTAGACGTCCGCCCGTCCTTATAATGTTATCTGAATCTAGAAATGGGACAAGAGATAGTAGTTCACTCTTCGAACCTACCGACTTGTCCGCTACGAGTGCAGCGTATTCTGCCTGGAAATGGCTGCGTTGGACATTGATTATTACCTGAGACATAGTTGACTTAATTTCCTTTGGAGAGATGGTAAGGGATTCTTCATGAAAAAATGCCTTTCTGCTAGGATGGGTTCGATGATAGAAACGCATGACATATGATAAGACCCTTATCGCTCTACGTAACTCCGAAAATCTCTCTAAAACGTCTTCGCCGCTGCGGCTGGTTTTAGCTATGTGTGCCTTTACCGCTTTTTCTTCTATGAAGGTGTGGTAGTCCAATTCCTGAGTGGGCCATTGGATGCCGTTCTGTTGTAACCAAGACGGTCCTTCCCACCACAGGGAATTGTTGACCAGTTCTTCCGCTGGCAGTCCTCTGCTTGCCAAGTCTGATGGATTGGAGGCTGAGTCTATATGACGCCAGTCATTGTTTCCTACTCGGTCAACTATTTTCGTTATGCGGTGAGCAACGAAGGTGGACCACGAGCATGGCGGTTTTCGTATCCACGCTAAAACAATAGTTGAGTCCGTCCATAAAAAGTTTGCATGCTGGCCTAGGTTGAGGTTATTATTTACCGCCTCCATTGTTTCTGCTAATAATACGGCGCCACATAGTTCCAATCTTGGCAGCGATATGGTTTTGACAGGCGCTACTCTCGATTTGGCTAAAAGCAAGTTTATAAAAACTTTATCATTTATTTCTGTACGAAGGTAAATACAAGCTGCGTATGCTTTTTCAGAAGCATCGCAGAAACCATGAATTTCCACCTTGGCCGTTGGTGAAAAATGTACCCAGCGAGGTATGCGAATCTGTTCAATGTGTCGGTAGCTGTCTGTAAAGTTTTGCCAACGCTCCATGGAGCTTAAGGATACATTTTCATCCCACCCGGTTCCTTCAAGCCATATGCCCTGCATTAAAATTTTTGCGATTACAACAAATGTGGCTAACCAACCTAAAGGGTCGAATAATTTTGCGATAGCTGACAGTATCGACCGCTTTGTATAGATTTCCGGATTTTCGATAGGCTTAGTAGTGAAATAGAAGTTGTCTGAGTGGGCGTTCCAACGAATACCTAAAGCCTTGACCATGCTTGCATCTTCGAAGGTCAAAAAGTCTTCATTCAGAAGATGGGTTCGGGGTATCCCTTCTAAGAGCTTATCGCAGTTGGCCGTCCATTTTCGTAGAGCAAATCCCGCGGATTCCATGGCTGTTGTTATTTCTTCCCTCGCCCTGATCGTTGCCTCTATAGTGTGTTCCCCTGCCAATATGTCATCTACATACATTGCCCTCCGTAGGATGTCGGCTGCAACCGGAAAGTTACCTTCCACATCGTCGGCTAGCTGAAGTAATGTTCTGATCGCGAGGTAGGGGGCACAGTTCACTCCAAATGTGACTGTCTTCAATTCATAGAGTTGGGTAGGGTGCGAAGGATCCGTGCGAAATATTATTCGCTGATATTTTGTATCGTCGGGATTTAATAGAATTTGGCGGTACATTTTTTCAATATCGCTATTAAAGACATATCTAAAGAATCGCCATCGTAAGATTAAAATGGTCAGGTCGCTTTGTAGGACTGGACCTGGGTATAGAACGTCGTTGAGGCTGACCCCATTAGTGGTGCGTGAAGATGCGTTGAAAACCACTCTTACCTTTGTGGTGGTACTGTCCTCCTTTCTGACGGCGTGATGGGGGAGAAAATAATTATTGCATTCTTCTCCGTGAATGCGGTCGGTGATACGCGACATATGTCCTAGGGTCTCATATTCGGTTAATACTCTATTATATTCTTTTTGTAGGGGTGGATCTTTTGCTAACCTAGTTTCCATTCTAAAAAATTGTGAGCAGGCAATTTTGAGCGACGGACCCAACTGTACGTCGTTTGGGAAATTTTTTTTAAATGGAAGTGACACCACATATTTTCCCTCTGTAGTTCGTTTCGTCGTTCTCCTGTACAGCTCTTCGCAGTAAGCGTCATCTTCACTGTGTGGCCTCTTATTAGGTACGTTTTCTAATTCCCAAAATGAACGTAGAGTTTTGTCTAGTATTACATTGCTCACAAATGATACACACTTTTCGGAAGGGGGTGCTATTTCAGTTTGGCCGGTCAGTATCCAGCCGAATACTGTTTCCTGGGCGATTAGAGTCCCTAATACGTCCTTCTTGATGCCCCCTAGCATCACCTGCGCGTAGATGTCGCCGCCTAATATCAGGTCGACCGGTTCGTTAATAAAGAAGCGCTTGTCTGCTAATATTAGGTCAGGGAAAGCTTGCATAGTGGTTGGATTCACCTGGCAGGTTGGAAGGTCCCCTGTCAATTGTGGTAAAACCAACGCAGTTGTACTAATTTGTACTAAAGGATCCATTGGTGATCGCAGTTGGAGAAGGCACGCTTCCTTCACTTGCGCAGACACCTGATTAGTGATGCCCGAAACTTGTGCAGACATCTTTTTAGGCGGCAAGTTAATACGGCGCTTAAGCCTTTCCGTTATAAACGTACATTCGGACCCAGAATCTATCAAGGCGCGCGCTGAAAAATTGGTATCGTTGTGATAGATGTTAACGCGTGCTGTGCCTAGTAAGACACCTTTGTTGGTATTTGAGAAACATGATGTTACATTATTGACGCTGTTTGCATGCTTGTTTGCAACATCACGTTTCTGCTGTGCCTGGGCCGAAGTGCTTGGGGAGTTGTTATGGGGGTACGACGTTGTAGCCCTACCCGCTGGTTTTGGTACAACTGCCTGAATATGGAGAAGCGTATGGTGTCGTAGGTGGCAAGTGCTGCAATTGTACGAGCTCGTGCACTTAGACACAGTATGTCTCGGGGATAGGCAGTTGACGCAACTATTGTTATTTTTAATAAAATTAAGTCTGTCGAGGGGGGTTTGATTCCTGAACCTCGGACAGTTTTGAAGCCTGTGCTCATTTGATGTGCACATCTTGCACGAACCCTTGGACACACTCGTTTGGAATGCGCCAAGCTTGCGGTGCGAGGTATCGGTAGTTTGTTTACCAGGTTGTTGTTGTTTCGGGGCTGTAGTGCTCTTGCTACCTGTAATGCCCGAGACCGTTTCCAATGTCTGAAACCTATGGGACAAGAATTTGTCCATGTCCTCCCATTTGGAGACTTCTGTCTTATTCTCCACTGTTTGTTCCCAGAGCGCCAAGGTGCTTTCTGGTAACTTAGTCGAGCAGAGATATGTTATGATCGCATCCCAGTTGGAGATGTCGATTTGATGGGTTTTGAGTGACGCGATACAATTGTTTATTTCGCGTTGCAGCTTTTTAATCGAGGCGCCACACTCACATTCAATTTTCCCTAAGCTAAATAAAATCTTCAGTTGTGTGTTTATCAGAATGCGTTTATTTTCGTACCTGTCTGTTAAATTTTTCCACGCCGTGGCGAAACCATCGTTAGTTAACTGGCATTTTTGCACGATTTCTTTTGCTTCCCCCTGAGTTTTCTGATTAAGGTAGTACAATCTCTCAACATTTGAAAGGCTCTTGTTTTGAATGTATATGGCCGTGAACATATCACGGAATGTTGGCCATGAGAGATAGTCTCCCTTAAAAACTTCTGTGTCGCAAGGAGGTAAACGGATATTTCGTTCGCGCTCGCGCTCGGGTCGTTCCTCTCCATCAGTTTCTTTCTTATTTAATGTTGCCTGAAGCTCTGCCATATTGGACATACAGCGGAGGAAAATTGCATAAGCTGCTTTATGCTTTATTTTTACTGCCGCAATATTTTTTGCCTCCAGTGTGTCTGAGTTTAAAAGGTTTTCGCACGATACCTTCGCCTTTTTCCATATGGCTTTTAACTCTTCTTGTTGGATGGCAAGGGTGTGTTTTGTGTGGTTAGCCTCAGGCATGTCATTGTAGTCAGACTCGAATTCGATGACGGCATCAGCCAGCCTGATATATGACTCCATAATTTCGGTTGAATAAAGGACACGATTCTAATCAAGGAGGGGGATCTGATCCTTTTTGTTTTCAAAGCAACAAAAATGTGCTTTTCGGAGAGCTTTCTATACAGACGTATATATGTATTTTGCAAGGGATAACTGAAGGTTGGAATCGTTTGGCAATTAGTCTCGCCACCCAACTGCCACTAATATTACAATGTTTTTTGTTTCGCTAACTTAACGTATTTTATGAGTGCTCTGGAATTCGTTCCCGAATATGCAGACCGAGGGAGGATTACGGAATTTAATTCCTTCACTTTGAGCAGTATCCGGAACCCCTTACCACTGGTGGGGGGAAGTACCAGACTGAATCAAAGTTTCGTCGACGCAGAGGTATAGAGCACTAGGGAGTCGATTCGCTAACCTGACCAATAACTAATACCCCTTACCGCTGGTGGGGGGAAGTACTAGAGTTGCTCCAAGTTATTTGCGAATTGAACGGAGTGGATAACGAAGTTTTGCGCAGGATCTGATACCCCTTACCGCTGGTGGGGGGAAGCAACAGACTGACGCAAGGTTTTGCCTTTATTGGCCGAGACTCAGGATTGTTTTTGCGCAAGTTCTGGCACCCCTTACCACTGGTGGGGGGAAGTGCTAGAAATTTACGCAAGAAAGACAAAAAAAACACTACCGCGGGTTTTATTCTTGGCTCTGGGCCGTATCTTCGTTTCTATACCGTTTATATAGCCTAAGTGCCACTGAAATACAACCACGTACCTTTTAATTATTTCCTTGACTTGTATTATGGTGTCTGTATCTGCTTCTAATAGCCTCTATTTGCTTGCACGCCTTTGTCTCGCTTTTCCAAAATTATATGGTCGTATCGCCTGAATGCTTTTTATATATTTTGTCGCTTTTAACCAATTCGATGGATGGTGGATTTTGGTGCCGATCTCTATAGTTCCCGGTGAGTAAGGACCATGAACACACCGCCGAGGGATTGGATAGCTCAGATTCCCCGGTGGTAGTGTCGATATAAAGAAATAAAAAGAGAGAGAGAGTTTGAATCAAATAATCGTTATAATATTTATTAAATATTCAATTCATAGGCATGATATTAATAACGTTATAGAAAAAATGAAATTTTATTATAAGTTATTGCTAGATATTTAAATAGGCTTACCCGGTGGTGTGGCTGCTGCTGATCCGCTGAAGGTTGACAGAAAAGTAAAAGTCAAGTTCTTCGCAAAAGACATAAAAACCCTCGAGCCGCAGTCGACATAGCTAACCGTTTTGAGGGGAAATTACCTTTGCTAAAAAGCGCATGCAATAGGAAGAAATCCGTAAGGTATATATGCACGTATATGGATGTACATACTTCGCCATGCATTCAGGCAGATGCCTCAGCAGAGGAATGCAGGCACAAAAAAATATAAAACGGTTACCGATATGTCCATCCATATACTTACATATGTGGCAATAAGTTTGAGCGTGTGTTATCATGCTAAACCTAAGAACTGTACCGTCCGTTCATTGCTCTAAGCAGGCATGGATATGTTCGTGCATGTTATTGGTAGGCATTTGAAAACATAACAAAACAATGGTATATTAATTGTTCTGCTGACTACCAACCTGCTTGTGCGTTGCCAATGCGAAAAACGAGCGCCTTAGTGAGGCCTTAGTATTTTTGCCTGAACGGTTTATATACGTCTTACATTGGACTTAGACGTTGGGTATGTTTTATAAGTTAAGGCATTAGCCTTACCAGAATAATGCACATAAGCTATGCTTTTCTTGCGGGACTGATTTCTTTGTGGGTGCCATGGGCTAACGTTGGCTGACTGGCGATATGGCGATATGCCCAAAGGAGTGTAGGATTAGGGTGGGTCGTCCGCGAAGACATGATACAAGAATTTAGCTTGGTGGCCTAAACATCTTTTAATGGCCGTATGAACTGAAGACAGAGATATTTTCAAACGTTTGGCTATTACTCGATAGTTTTCCCCTGTATTTTGCAAAATAATGATTTGGGCTCGTATCGACGGATAATCCTTTCGCTTGACCTTTTCCAATCTGGAAAAATAAAATTCTGAGGCTATTTCATCAACATCTTTTTTATCTTGTTCTAATACTTTCCGACCGTACTGTAGTATGTCACACCAGTTGCTTAGCGACGTAGGTGCTTATGGTGTATTTATGACAGTTGACTCTGTTGGAGTATATTCACACAAATAAAATGAAACAAATACGAAAGTAGAAAAGAAATAGGAATGCAAGTGTAATTGAAACAAATTCATAAATACCAGCAGCATGAAAACCCTAACCCAAGGAAAAGTAGTTGTACCAAAGACAACAGAGCTACAAGTAAAATACTTCATAATTCAACTACAGCTAAGCTTCCAGCGCCTTAGTGCACACTACGAAACTATTTTACCATTTAAACTAAACAAATTCTTCTACTTGCGCATCGAGTACTTAAAGCAGTGTTTATCTACAGATAAAGCATTCCGCGACTGATATTGTAGATAGTAAATTTGTTTAGCTTAAAACTTGAAAGCATACATAACCTTTGACTGAACAAAGCAGAATTTTCATCCTCAGCACGTGTTTGTTAGCTACTTGCAGCAGATATGAGAGCGCAGAAGACGATGCTTAAAATAGTTAATCACAGCTTGTCGCAATTATTAAGCATTCTGAATAGAGTATCCTTCTGTTTTAGCTTCCTAGCCTGGTTTATATGGATTCGCTAAATCCGACGAGAGGGTGATGAAGGAACTTATAAATTTTCATTTTAGCGCATTGTTTGTACATTTGAAACTCCTCGTGCGCTTTTCTGCATGGCATGGAGTCTGCGAATTGTTGCTTTCTGCTTTTATTGTCTTCGGGTGTATTTGTAAAGCTTTGTTACGCATGCTAGAAGTTGTTGCCAATTTTTCGACGCATTTTCTGCTATTGCAACAACAATTATTTGCGTTGCTGTTTTTGGAAATGTACAGTAAATGGGTGTTGTTCTGCAAGTTTTCTATTTTCCGTTAAGAATTTTATTCGCATTCGCTTTAGAACTTTAAAAAAAGCTACAAAATTTAATTGTTTGTGCCGCCTATAAGTATGCAAGAAATATCTTAAAGAGTAATGTATCCTGCAAACAGTAAAGTTATTAAAGATGCTTTAGTTCGCAATCGGAAACAGAAGTTGGGTAAATAAAGTTCTACAACGCCTGAAAATTATAGTGACGAACAAAAAATAGCAGTGCCAATTTTTTCTAAATTTCGTCAATCAAGTTCTTATTTTTATTTTCGGTACTTTGCGAAAAAAACCTTTATGAATTTTGTTACTAGAGTTCGAGCGTGGGCTGTACAGTGTCGAAGATCATGTGTAGGTCTTAAAACCTCAGACTTATAAAAGCACTCTTATCGTTAAAAACAGAGTACTGTAGCTTCATGACGGGTACTCGGGCTGGACACTGCCTTCTGGCATCACAAGCTTTTAAATTAAGCAGCTATAGCAGATGTAGGAAGTGCGGGTTGCAGCAGGAAACGATCAAGCATGTTTTGTGCTGGTGCCCTGCGTTTGTCAGGCTAAGACTCCAGCTATCAAATCTAGGATATCTTTTATAACTTAGGCCCTGATTTTGGCAGGGTTTTGCAGTTTGGTCGTTAAAAAAACATCTGGTGACACTGTGGACTCATTCAGTCTATGTGAGGTCCAGCCAATTCATCCTAGTCTTTGTTACTGTAGCTCTGCAAACACGTTTTCAAAAAAATTTGATAATTCGAGAAAATTTAACGAAAGCTTCAAAGCTTTTATTTAAAGTTTTTGAAGTTTTTAGAGTATGCGGGTTTGTAGCCCAATACATTTTAGCTTAATAAAGTACATGTCATAGTTTCCTCAAAATTTGCATTGGTTTTTGACATTTTTTTCCGACTTTGACAATTTGACAGACCAAAATTTAAATTGAAAAAAAAATAAATAAAATAAATAAATCTGAAAACTCTAAACAAAATGTTGGAAATTTTTCTCGTTTTTTTACGAAAAAGTTTTGGACATTGGTTTACATAGTTCCAGTGCATAATTCGTACAAGTTTTTTTTTCCAAAAATTTAAAAAATAAAATAAATTTGAATGAATTCAACCGGACAGAGCTCTTCATTGGATGAATTTTCCGTGGGGTGAATTGTTCTTTGGGAGGAATTGTCCGCGGGATGAATTATCTGGTATGAGCTGTGGATACATTGTATGGATATTATTGGGCTTGGTATGAAATCTTCGTGGGTTAAATATTACAATTGTGGGATGAATTATCCATGGGAGCAGTTGTCGGGGGTATAAATTGTCAGCGAGATGATTTGACCACGGGATGAGTTGTTCGCAGAATGATTTTTTTTTCTATTATTCTTGTATGAATTTTCCAAGTATAAAATGTCCGTGGGTTGAATACTTAAATTTTGTTTGGATGAATTTTCCGTGGTTTGAATATTAAATTTTTTTTATAAGTTTTTATAAATCCGCAATTTTTTGAATATTTATACTTTTTAACAACATTTTTGCTTTTGTTATTGTGTTGCACTTTTTAATTAAAAAAGAGGTAGCAAATTGCGCAAGCTTGTTTATTGCTGCAATTGCGGTATCCACACATACATACAAGTGCGTGACGCCTCTTATGCCATAACTCATGCTAACTAACACACATACATGCAAATATCAACAAACAAATTCAGGAATGAAAATAGCATTGCTCCTCATTTTAGATTACGTATACCACCTGTACGTCCTGTCTACGTTACTCGTTCGACCTCCTCTGCCTGCTAAGCTGTGAAAATTGAAATTTTTAATGAATGCAATTGTTTTTAAGTATTTTTTCGTTCAAACGTTTCCGCGTCCTTTGACAGCAGTAGCAGCAACGCCTCATATTTCTGTTTTTTTTTTTTTTTTTGTTTGTCGTTGATATCTGTTGCTCGACTAGAAATTTCCAGTATTTGCTTGCATTTATTACTTTGCTTATTCATACTTTCGACTTCGTTTGGTTTGTTCGTTGGTTAGTTAGTGGAGTTGCGGTGCACAAAGCCTTGGCGACAATGCGGCCCAATGCACACCATAATGAATGTCCTCTTACGTTTTTCGTGCGCAAACTATTTAAGCAGGTTATGCAAATTATATGTGTTTTTGAGGAATTTTTTCTTTGGTTTATTTGTTAAATAATAGCATTAATAATTAAGAAAAATTCAGGTTGACTTTGTATGGTTTTTGTGGTTTTAGTGCTTAGTTGCGTGCATTTAAAACTTAGTTGGTACAAGGACTGTGAAGTATACGGAGAGCTTAAGTAATTAAACTTGGGCTTTTGGTACCTTGAACAGGAAAGAGGCATCCAGCTTCTGTCTTGAATACGCTCAAGCTTTTAGGTAGAACAAGTTTTTGGGCATAAATAAAGGTCTTTTGGTGTGCACAGCTATCAATTATAATGAAAAACAAAAAGATGCTTAATAGTAGTCGGCTTTTGAAGATTTTTTTTTCTCACAAATTCTGCTGAATACATAAAAGTATAAGAATGATGAAGTGGCCATTCGTTCGGAAAAAGTTTTGCAAAATGAAGGGAAATAGCAAAAAAATAAATAAAAAGCACAACAAAATTTCGAAACGTTGTGTACTAAATTTTTCAAACGCATAAGGACAGATGAGAAAGTTCGTGTCATTAAATGATTATTCCAAGCAATGACCTCTGCCTCGATCAGTTGACTTATAAAAGCTTAGCCCGTTTTCTGGATTAGCCTCAGTATTAATTATTTGGAAAAATATGTTCTAAATATGTTTTAACTTTCGTTGAGCTAGAAGAAGGCTTCACAGAATGAATAAAACTTATTTTTATGTTTATATTCATTTATAATTTATTTGGTCCATATTTCGACTTCAATCTGAAGTCATTATCAGGGACATATGTATATGTATGATCGACATATAAAAAAAAATAAGTTTTATTTGAAGCGTTCTATCTCAACAAATCTAACAATTTACATTATTCAAGGCTATTAACTTTTATTAAAAATGTTTTAACTTTCGTAATTCGTACATCAAATATATATAAATGCTAAAAACGAGTTTACTTAACACGATTGTACAGAAATATTTTTTAAAATAAAGATTCAAAAATTGTATTTTCTTAAAAAAATATACAACTAATATGCTTAATCAAAACTTTGCTCAAAGGGCACGAAATTGGTTTTTTTTTTTTTTTTTGATGAAAAATCTATTTTGAAATTTTGTAAAACATTTAATACAAAATGTCAATTGTTATTGAATATCTATTCGAAAATCTACGCACTAAAAAAGCAGAAATGAGAAACCAATATTACCGTAACTTAGTACTATTTGAAATTGTACTAAAATATTACAAACTATCACCATATAAAATGCTTACTCTCCAAAAAAAAAAATATAATATATACCAAACGGTGATAAAAATTGCTTGAAAACTTTGTGCCAGCCTTTGCTTAAAATAAATATTAAAAATGGATATACTAAACTGAATTTTTCACTAAACTAGTTCGTACTAAAAATGGGAATTCCTTTTAAGCAGAATTTGGTTTAATATTTTATACTAAGAAATTTCAAATAGTTTTTTCTACAATTTCCTCAAAAAATATAGTTGTGTACTAAAAAATCCAGAATTTATAAAAAATTTCTACAAAATTCGATACTAAGTCAATTCTAAAATTCAATTTAGTAAATTGAAAACTCATAAAATTAAATAAATTTTGAATATTTAAAAATTGGATGTATTAAATTAAATTTCGAACAAAATCATTTGGTCCTGAAAGTTTGAATTTTTGAAAAGTAAATTTTTTAACCCCCATTTCCTTCAGAAATTAAAAAAAATCTATTATGGTAGTGGTGCTAAAAACCGTGTGTCAAAAAATTATATAGTTAATTTAAAAAACTTGTTCGCCACAATTACCTTTAAATTAGTTGAAAAGTATATACTTAAAATATTTTGTAGAATAGTGCGTTAAATATACTACTAAGCTAGAGATGTGTCGTTATACTATGCATCATTCGTACACGTGTTTAAGCAACTTGCCAAAAGTATTTCGAGAGCAGAGTCGATATATTAGTGCTGAAACCCGTCCATTGTAAGCTTAATTCATAAACAGTTGTATTGAAAGCAAAAAGCATTTCTTTTATTTACTCGCTGTCTTTAATATCAATTTGAAACCATTTGCTGAATTTTTACAAAAGCAACATGCTACTCGTAATAAAGCACGCAACAACAACAATGAACATTAGCAACATTTTACTGTACTAAATCAACATCACTCAACGCCATGAATAGTTGCATTTGTTTTGCAGCTGCAACACTGACTTTTTAACATTACCGATATCACTCACTTCTCAACAGAGCGCACCGCGTTGCATACGTCGCCCAATATGCCATTTCGTAAGCGATTTGAAATCAAGCGACTACCAACTTAATAGCAGCATAGATGGAGCATATCAAATAGAAAAGGTAGCAAGTAAATGACGGCAGTATATAGTGAAATCACGTTCGTTACACGCCATTAAATACGCGCTTTACTTGCCACAAATACACACACCCACTCATGCTAACATCAGTAGACCTTGGAGCAACTTACACCTGCCACACTACTAACTATTCTGCTGCACCCTTCAGTATTTACCGCGTGCCATGGAGTGTATTTTATGTTCGAAATCTTCGTTTTTGGATCGTCTAAATTGTATGCGTTCCCAGTTGAAGTCCCTTAGTATATTTGTCTTTGGTCACGACTGGCGGTGTTGTTGCTGCTGCTACTGTGTTTAAAGCGGCTGGACGTTAGCAGTTTTACTTATTTCGTTTTCTTTGTTTTTCTTCCTGCATGAGGTATAATAGTAATGCTTTTACAATTTGGATTTTCTTTAGATCTTGCCTCCTTTTTTAATTTTATACAAAGTTTTTATTTTTGATTTGTTTTTTTTTTTCTATCTTCTTTCACCTGCACATCAACGCATTTCTCATGTTTCGAATCTCCCTACTCTGCCTCTTAGTACTCCTTAGCTTGGGAGAGAATTTATGCAATTCACTTACAGCATGTTGCAAGCCTGAGTTGCAAGTACATATAAAAAGCTCCTACACATGAAGTAAATAAGCGACATGAACAGAACGGCAAGAAAACAAGTTAAATGTATTCAAACTTTGTTGTTGTAAAGGTGAAGTGAGATACTAATATGTAACAAAATTAAGCTACGAGAATATCAATTCATCTATCATTGCAATGAACTTGCAAGATGTGCAGTTTTAAAAATCGATGGAGATGCACAATCGTGCAGAATATACGCAGTTTCTGCTTGAAATAAACTTTGTTTTAGCACAAATCTTTGAAATATAATTCTAGTACTAATTTTTAGTACTAAACTTTTAGAACTAAACTCTAATGTTCGTGCATTAAACATCCAATCTTCTTTAAATTTATTTAAAATATCAATTAAGAAGTAGTTAAATTTTGGTACATAGTTTAGTTCATTAATTTTTAGTAGGGAGTCGTATATATACCAGAGTTTTATTTTGTACTAACCACAAATAAGTCGTCAACGTATTTGGTGAAAAGTCTGGGTTTTTGCCCAAGCTTTTTACTAGTAGTATCCAACAGCTGTTCCATTATAATATCGGCGATCACAGGCGAGGTTGGTGATCCCATTGGTAATCCTTTAAGTTGTGTATATATTTTGTCGTTGAATTTAAAATACCTGTTATCTTGGATACAAAACGTCACTATCTCCATAAATATTTGTTTCGGTATTTTCGTATGTTCCTTTATTATTGCCCATTTTTCTCGTATAACGTCCAGCGCCAGTTGTATTGGTACGCTTGGGAAGAGTGACACCACGTCAAAAGAAACGAGTGTTTCATCGTCGCAAATGGGTGTATTATTAATTTTTTCCTTGAAATCGATAGTGTTTTTCACATTATATACTGAGTTGGCTGTTACGTTCTTAAGGATATTTACAATATACTTGCATAGACCGTGCGACGGGGACCCAACGGCGGAACATATGGGTCTGAGTGGCATTCCAGGTTTGTGTATTTTTGGGAGCCCATAGATCTCCAACCGTAAAAAAATAACAATAATTACAAACAATTGAAATTTTAATACATACTTCAAGTGGTACTTTTTGAAATCTGAAAGGCGAACTAAGTGCTTATATAACAAACTAAGCATAATTTTAACTCTAAAATTAATGATTTCTAGTATATATTCATGTAGCTTAAGGCACTAACTTTTAGTAATTAGTAGGTACAAGAATTTTAATACTAAACTTATATTTTCAAGTATAAAATGAGTTTTTTCTAGAAAAGTAAATTAAAAGAACAATATTTAATTAGTTATTTCTTGTGCGGAGTAATAATGATTTTCTACTATACTTTTTAGCACTAAACCGCAAAACTTCACCTGTTATTTATTTCCTTAGTTTGGTAAAATGAAAATAAAAAGGAACTAAATGTTTAGTTTATATTTCAGTACCAAATTTTGGTTCGTATTCAAATTCTGAAGGTCAAATTTCAATTCATTATAGCGAGCTAACTAAACCTGTAGTTTAAGTATGGCTTTTTTTAGAACTTAACTTTAACTAGGAACATATGCTTAAAGTACTAATCAATGTTTCAGTATTTAAGTATTAAAATTTTATTTTTCTTATTCTAAAGCAGCTTAAGAAAAATGTACAAAAGGCGTAATTTAATTTCGGTATCTATTTTAGTACATACAATTTTTTGTTCTAATTGATATTTATTTTTTGCTTTATCTTAACTAAAACGCTAATTTTTCAGTTTTTCCAGCCAACTAAACTATACTAGTAGTTGACCAGAAACCAGTTTTAGTACACATTTGTACACACTTGTTTTAGCACTTTTGCGCCATTTAAAAACTTCCAAAATTGGCGTAAAAGTAAGGTTATTAGAAAAGGTAACCAGCAAAAATTACTACAAACAAAAAATTCTTAGAAGAATTGCTTCAAATAAAATTTAGTACATATTTGTTTTAAAATTCTCTTTTGTGAAACATAAAACTTTGGCACTTTACAAAAATTAGCTTTCAGTAAAAATCTTTCCTTAGGTATATACATTTTTTCTACTAAAGAATGAACTACTAAGTAAAAATTTATTAGTACTAAAAATTCTCTTTTGTTTTGTACTAAATTGAAAACTTCCTCGTCTTGTTGAGCAACTCAATTTCAGCATCGTTGATTATTAAGTGAAAACTCGTAGCAAATTTTGGTATAAAAAATTTTAGTACCAATATTTTAGTACTTTTGTAATGTGTACTAAATGGAAAATTTTGACATTTGATTAAGAAATTCAACTGTCAGAATATTATATTCAAAATTTAGAACTTATTTTTAATCAATACTAATTACTCTCTGTTTTTTTTTTTTTTGTGAATTATCTCTATAGGGAAGTCAGTAACTAGTGATACAAATTTGTAGTTGACATCTAGGCCTTAAGTACCAAATAAGAACTTGTTCGATGGTAGTTAGATTCTCTCTAGTTCGGAACTATAGAGAAAGTAGTGCTGCGGGGGACAAATTACACCACCTAGGACATCGCCATGTAAAATTCGTCAGTTGAAAACTTCGAAAAGGGATTGAGGGCGAACTAGTTATGGTTCTGTATGTACTAGAAGTGCACCTTTTCAGAACTAGACATTTTCCTCACAGGGATATTATATATGCAAGTAATGTTTTCTCTTGAAATTCGTAGAGATTACTTTTCATTTATGTATCTTTTGTATTATTTTAATATCCATTATTTAAAATCACACCAAATGTCAAACTTTAGTACTCACAATAGTTTACAATCCCACCAGCAATGCACAGTTGACTATTTACTGGTACATGCAAAAATTTTTAATATACAAAAAAACAAACACACTTTTAGGAGCACAACAGCAACACAAAACTAGAAAGTTAGCAAAAGCACAAACGAAATAAAGAAGAATAAAAACGTATTATTTGTAAAACTGTGTACTAAATATTTAGATGTGACCAATGGTGACTGTTGAATGTTAAATGCGACACAGCAACAGAAACTAAAAGATAAATAAACGTAAAACAAAACAAAAGCAAAGCACTGGACATGCTAGGAATTAAACAAGCACTTGCAGCTGCTCAATAGACTAGAAAAACAATAGAAGGAATATGAAATTTCATTAGTTGAAAAATGGAAGGAGGAAATAATAAACAAAGTAAACTAAATGGAAACACGTTGACATGGAAGTGAAGAAAGAAGTAAAGAAGAGAATCACTTTGAATTTTAGGATAGGTGTACGTGGCTATAATTTAATACAGTTCTGCCGTCGGTTTTAGGGCGAGAGTCACAGATTATTTGTTAAAGCATTCATTTCGGTCACATTTGTATGCGGATTTGTTTCGGTGTTTGCTAAGAAAATTAGTGCGCATTTAGGCGCAAAACCGCAGAAACAAGCTTTGCGCGAGTAAGTGGGCGGCGAGTGGTGGAGCAGATCTACAGACGCTGTAGAACCAAAATTCTTGGGGCAGAATTTATTTTGATTTTCTTTGGTTTTGCTTTGGTACTTATTTGTGTTCCGTCGATGAATGGGGAGAGCAGAAAGGTAGGACAAGGCAAGCAGAATCAATTGATTTCGAAATCGCAGCTACTGAAGCGATTTGGATGACATCCTCTTTTTTTGTTATATTGGTAAACTATTTTTGAAACATATTTTAAGGTGCTTGAAATTTACTGAAATAGAAGTAATTTTGTTGAAAATGCATGGAACTAAACAACTTTGTAATTTTAATAAGTATTTCAGTTGATTGGCAAATTTATAAAATGGAAAGTCTGCATTTATTTGAAGGCATTCTCAAATATTTTTTAGAATCTTAAAAAAAAACTCTGCCGTGAATATTATTACAAGAAGTACACCCAACAGCATTCTCAGTTAATTTGTGTATATTTATTTGTTTCTGTATAAATGTAAATGAATTCGTAACCAATATATTTGAGAAATCATTAACCACAATTTCGACAACCTTCCAAACAATGCGCGTTTCACTCATTTACAACTTTGATCTAATTTCCGTTGTTGCACATTGGCACTTCCGTTTCGTTCGCTGAAAAAATCTCAACTTAATATCCTTTTTTAATTTCCTCAAAGGTAAAAAGCGTGCATAGAAAAATATTTATCATAAACAATCTAAGGGGAATGAAATGGGAACTTTGAAAGGCGTTGAAGGTGGCATGATGGCGTAGCAACGAATAGAAAGCCAGTATGAGGAAGAAAATCGTAAAATCTTAGAAATGAAAGCTGATAATGCAAAGTATTTTAGAGCGAAAAAAGCAAAACAAAAACATAGTGAAGGATGTGAAGTGATTGAAGATTGATAAATGCTCAAGGCAATAGTTAAAGATGAAAGAGATATGGCGCTACTATAAGGAGAAGAAAACATGAGAAAGCTGTCAGTTGCTTGCAATATTTAAAAAGCAAATTAAGGGAACTATACGCAGCATATTTTAATTTATTTCAGTTTAAGAACGTCTGTAGTTTTCTTTCATTTTAATAACTTCGTCCCTCATTTTTGCTAGACATACATGTGTAGGTCCCTAGGCCTCAACATGCAAGTTGTGACACATCACCTCTTTCATTTTCTAAAATCACCAGCAGAGGTATAAAATCAAATCCCAGGAGATATTTAGGTTTAGGAGTATTTTGTTTTGGTTTAAGTACAAGTATCGACCCAATATAAAAGATAAAATTAAACTTAAATATTTTATATTAGCTTTTGTTAGCCAATGTTTGAATCCATAGAAGTCATGGTAGGTCAGTCATGTTAGAAGCCTTGTCCAGATACAATTATGATACTCTTAATCATAATGGACGTATACTGTGTAACGTAAGTTGTATTCCCTAGCGCCGACAGGCACTCAGTGCATGAATCCGGGCACCTAGATCACAACTTTTACCCAGGACTAACCACTCATTAACCGTATGAATCAAGTCCACCACTTATTTATCGATAAGTCTTTCAATTGTAGCTCTCCTTCACACATTTTATTTAAGCGACATTTTTTGTTTAAGCCGCCGTTCGGGAATGAAAAATCTTAGCGACAAGCGTATGTTCGAAATCTAGCTACCCCTCAGTCTTTAGAGCTTGTGTCCCATAATATCAGGTATGTGGGTGAGGGTCCCACGTTGGGCGCCATTTCTGACGGGGCAGCTCATGTTTGTGGACGAGAAATCATGACAATAAGAGAGACAAATATACTATAGGTAGTCAGCTAAGACAAACTTCAATAAGAATTCAACAAACTTTCATCTTTTTTCCTGATTGCCTCTTACCACTTCAAAATCGTAAACTATGCAGCTTTTTCTACTCGAATGCTGAGCGCATGAAAGGACTTCTTCAATTTGTGTACGTTTGATGAAGCTACCTTACAGCTTATGCAATCACAAATTGTCACTGTGGCTCGCGTTACCGTCAGCATTCCCAAAGGGGCGGACTATCATTTACATTCAGCGTTCTCTATTCCGTAAAGCATAATCGCCACTATCGTTGAGAATTTTCCAATTTTTTTCAACCTTTTTTTCCTATAGCTCTGCAAAAATATGCAAATTTAATGCTTCAAATATTTTATTTGCTATTCTTTTCCTAGTCCTTCTCCCTATTTATTCCGCTTTCAAAATTTGTAGTTTAGCGTAAAAAAATCTTGACTCATTTTCTCTAAGGGTAACTATTATAATATTATCGATGTCATGTTATGAGTTAGAGCATAGTGGAGCAGCGATATCATTTTCATCACCTTTAAGGTTTTTGTTGGTATTTTTGGAAGTGATGACGAAAATCACTCAACATTCACGTCGATGTTAAGACATTTGGTGCAGTGCTCTCACTTTTCCCATGCATCTTGTATATTGTCTATCCTGTAATCATATTTCGATGTAAAACTTCAAAATGATTGGGCGATGCATGCATAATGAAATTAAAAATAGCGAAAGGAACAAAATAACCCCCCTCTCTTTGTCCACCCTTGATCCTAACTTAAAAACTGCACCCGATATTCTGGTTTAACTATCTTTTATATTCGTTGCAAAATCTTAAAATTTTATAACATGCGCCTTAGAGTATGCAATATTTAGCGGTTTAAAAAGTGGAGTTAGAAATTTGATATAGATCAAAGATTTCAAGTCTTGTTAGTATTATGGCGGAACTTATAAGACTTATAACGTTCAAATTGTAGTGTGAGGCTTGTAGGATCAACAATGCATTAAAACTAATCAGTTCGTAGAATAAATTCCAGGAAAGCTTGAGAATGTTATTGAATGCAAGTTGGGCGTCCTAGGTTAGGTTAGGTTAGGCTGCAAAGCCGCTGTCTCAACCAAGGCCCACTCACTCAGCATTCAGCTCACTTGATCACTTTTATGGTCCGTTGTGATCATACAATACTAACGCCGATACTGTCTTCTTATCATTAAGGAAATCGCTGCCTAGAAAACAGCGATTCTGAAAATTTCCCCGGAGATGCGTATGAATCTATCGTTTTGCCAAAGTTCAGCAGTTAAGTATATAGTGATAAGATGGTTCTACGTCTTCATCCAACATACAACTTATAGAGCTCATGGATTGTCCCGAATAGTAAGTCGCACCGCATTGATTGCTCTCCCCCAGTAGTCCGTCGGTACTCCAATCGCCATTGAACGATGTAGTGAACCCTAGTAGTTCCGTTAGGCGCTTGGCATCAGCTAATAGCTAGAAAAATATTGGAATTTGGCAAGAGGTGGTGTCATCGTTCAAGGTTTAGTTTAGTATGTGATCGATTTTAAGCCCCCAACCGAGCAAAGTTCTCAACTTTCCATAGGAAATCTGTTCGAACTATTTAAAGGAATTATATATGTATATCAGTCTAAAGCTTTAGAAAAGTGAGCGATACCACTGCCTAGAGAAAAATGGAAGAAAAGGGAAACAGATATGGAGAAAGAGAGAGGGAGAAAGGAAAGTATGATAGGGAGTGGTAAAGGGCGATGGAGGGAGAAGGGAGAGAGAGGCAGAGAGAAGTATGGAGAACTATTGGAAAGAAAAGGGTGGCTGTCAAGGGAGGGGGAGAGTGTGATTGAAGAGAAATAGAGAGGGAAAAGGAAGGAGTGGTGAAGGGAGAGGGTAGTTATAGACGGGGTGGAACTGGGGGAAACGTTTTAAATGAACTAAATGTTTTGTAAATGTTTTGAGTGATCTTCAACATAGTTTAACATTTCGGTATAGCCACCATAACATAAAGAGCTTAATTCGTTCTTTTTCTGAGGGAATACCATATCCTTGAAATTAGTTCAAAGTGTCTTCTTATTGTACTCACGCTCTTGCTATCCGAATTCGAGAATGTAGAGGGAAGATAAATAGATTCGGTTTACCTTTGCTGCTTCTTAGGAGGTCACTGGAAGGCACTGACCTCTCTGAGCAATGCCAGTAATTAACTTTATGGCTATTAGTGTAGACCAACTTATCTTCCCAAGCATAGTTTGAAGAAAGTAAGAAAAAGACAAAGACCCTGGCGATTTTGAGAGCTGTGTCAATGACAAAATATTTCTGCTGAATCGCTCAATTAGAACTCTTAGGTTTGCTGATTGAAAGAACTTTGCAATCCTTGCAGTGTAATTTAGAATCCTAGACGATAACTTCCTCTCAAGCATTCTCGTTGGCGCTAAACTCTTTAAACGGTTATTACAGTCCTACCTCCTCCTGTACCGCTTTTATTTCTGCCGACTTTTTAGCTCCCCCGAAACCCGAGTGTTTAAAACCGTAACACTGAATTTGCTTTTCTACATTTTAGTTTTACTATAACCCTTGTAACTCAAGTCAAATCTACAAGCAAAAGTGAATACAAAATGAAAAAGTAACAATTGCCAATTGCAATTACCGTTGCCTGCACGACTGACCGCAACCATAAGCTATGTACATGCACCCATACGCAACCCCCTCAGTTGCACAAAAACCAAGCGAACAGCGGGCGCGAGCCAACGCTTAATGGCACTTCATCTTCTGTTATGCTTTCACTTGCATATTTCGGGCGACAAGATTCAAGTTTCGCGAGTATCTCTTGAAATATTTACTTGCACCTACATACTCACTAACACAAGCACCAGCGACTCACCGGCGTCATTGATAGTGCAATCTGAGCCACGTTTAAACAGAAAAAGTGTCTGGGGTCAATTGATGTTGTATGGATTGCAATTGGCGTAAAAAAAAAGAAAAAATTGCGCGAGCTCCAAATAAACTCAATGAATGATAAAAAAGTAAAAGGTCAAAAACAACAAGAAAGAAAATGCAAATTAAAAACTGAAATTGAAGCATCACCGGAAAACAATTCGCTCGGACTTCGAACCCAAACAAACGTGCAGGAATGTTGAACGTTGTTGGTAAGCGGACAAAGCGCTGTGCTTCGGTGGAATGATGTTGCGTTGTGGGAGATGAAATGATGCGCTCTGCTTTGGTACGATGTAATCCGAAAACGCGAACTCGTAGATCCAATCGACTCTTTTAAGCGAACTCGCTGCGTTGTTGATCTGTTTGTTTGGGACAAATAAAATAGTTGATTGGTTTTTTATGCAGGAGTTGATACGTTAAAGGAATATGCGGATAGCATACTTATTTTGTAGCTCTACGGGCATTTCGTCCATTATGTTCATCGCGCTGCTAGCCATGTCCCTAGCACAAGGTCATCTATCTCCTTTTTGGATGGCGCAGCGCTCGTTAATTACCTTTTGAAAAAATAAGCATTTGAAATTTAAAACTTACATTATTATTGCACACAGTTCATTTTCCAATGGCGCAGACAGAAAAAAAAACAAATACAATTAATAGCAACAATAACATTGGTGTTACAAAAAATATTTAAATCAAACTGCTAAAGCAAATTTTCAAACGAGAAGACAAAACTTGATTGGGTTGTCCAAACAAGCGCCCAATACATTTTTAAATACGAAGAGATATAAAACGAAAACCCAGTACTCCACTCCCTAGGTCAGACCCACAGCATATGGCGCATTCGATTTCGCTACTTCACCCACTGGCCACGTGGAAGGGATCAATGCTTTGGCATAACATACCCTTCTCGCTCGGCATGTACAAGGCTGTATTTGCGGGTTCTTCGCCCATCCTCAAACTGACCTACCGAGAAAACCTTGACACACTTCCACTCGTGTTTTGGCACCTACGATGCTAGTGTCTGTTAACAGTGAGTGGGAGGTGCTCAATACGCCAATAGGATGACGAGATCTCTTTAGGGGATATGGATCTGGTTGTATACCATATAGTGCACACAGGGGACTACCGCTAAGCATGCATTGTGTGCTCTTCATTCGGAAGCTTTCCAAGTAAAATTCGAATGTGGAAGCGTGGTGCCCAAAGGGAGAGCCATCATCCTCTGATAAGTTTCCTTAGTCTCGTCCTAGGCGAATACCCTCTTAGCTATATATCTACCAAAAAAAATCAACCGAAGGACGCATCCGAATGGTAAAATTATACAGCCTCTGCGGTTTTTTTCTATATTTACAGCCACATATCTCAATTGAGTAGCTGCAACCCCACTCGTCCGCCCACTATTCAGATGCGGCAATATGATACCATACCTCCGATCACCTGTTGCCATCCTCATACTCCCTGCTCCTATACGACGGTTGGTTGACCGCTATTACACTTAAGCCCACCAGTTGCTGTGGACATAGGGCCTCTTGCTACTTCGACCGGTGGTCGCAACGCAGTTGTCGTTCCGATACTACTCGTTGTTACCATCGTCCGTGGTAGCCTCAATTTTTAAGCTTCTCTTGTAGTCAATTTGCTCAGATGTTGCAGACCCAACATACACCACTGCTGAAACAAATTCCGATACTGTCCACTCCGAACTCTTTCGTCCATCGCTCGTTTTGTACGCAGAACGTCTGTCATTCTAACACCACAGTCTTCGAAAAACCTCACCTCATACCTGATACCGCTACCAGAAAAAGTAATTTCCCATGAGATTTTTTGGGATTGGGCGCTTAGTAAGCTTGCTACAACACTTCGCTCCTACGTAATAACTCACCAAGTTCTACTGCTCAATATAGCAAGGTAGAGGTATTTAGCTTTAAATAGGAAAGAAACCTAAGATAAACATTTGGTCGAAGTTCTGTTATCTCAGATTTCCAAAAGTGGCACACAAAGACTGTTATCGGTCAAAATCGCACGCGAGATCATACAATTTGCAACCTTGTTCACAGCGCAAGTTCTCTTTTACTACTTATATTAGCGATTTCATGACAGAGTTGCATTAACTTCATTACATTACGCATCGCTAGACCTCTTTAATTTCACGAAGCCCATTTTCATAACAACGTAATTCAAACATCAGGAACGCCTTAGTCAAAAGTTGAGTTCAGTATATCAGATTTTTATTTCCTCTTTAGACGGATCTAACGTAGCGAACGGCCAAGATAGTTAGGTCTACGGTGCCAAAACTAGGTTTTAATGAATTCCTGAAAATTATTTCAGACACGGTGAGAATGCCGGAGATCTATTTAGCCTTCGTACCAACTTCTGCTTTATTAGTCACTCCATCAACGAGGTAATTGTTTCCTACCTAGATCCTCAGAACTTCATCGAAAGTGAATACGCTGCTTCTTAAACTTCTTAAAGTCTGATTTAAATAAAGATTTTTGGAAAGGGGAATCTGAATATTGTCCCCGATGTCGACACCATGTTTTGGCTATGCTGCACGTATATATTCATTATTATATTTTTGTTGTTGCTGTCATCACCTTGCAAGCTATTAAAATATTTCAGAGCTACCAAAAGCAAACATTATCTCTCTCCAGCTCACTTAAGTACTACGATTGAGCACTGAGCACGGAGCTACAGTGGGCGTTTTTCGACAATGATGCCATTAAATATTTACAACGTAAACAAAGAAAACATAAATATAAACGTTACTTTTTATTGCCGGCAATCATTGCTTGTGATTATTATAAGCAGAAAGCAGTGTTGGTGAAGCGAGAGAAAGACCAGGAAAGTTACAAAAGTAAAGACAGCTTAGTGAATTGGAAAGTTGTGGGTTGCTTTTTGAACCACATACCTGCTGAGTAAGGCAAAGTAGTTATCAACAGTTAACTGAATGCGAGTGAGCTGCTGTCCGGCTGAACTCTCGTAAAGTAAAACAAACCTAGAATAACTGTGTACTCAACACTTTATTAAGCATAAATGTATTATTACATTTTCTTTTCCCCTTTTTGCTTAAGTGCTTTCTCGGCTTACTACACCCATCCATTGCTTCATGGACAGATTTCCCCATAAATGCGTTTGTGTTTGTTTGTGTTCTTTTTACCTTCTTCTCGTCCTAACGTCATTTCAAACTCTTCATTACTTTCCTATTTACTTTCGCAAATACTTACCCTTTTATTTCAATTAAATCTTGAAAATGCAAAAGAGAATCTTTGTGTTTTCTTTAAAGCAAACTTTAACATAATTTTAGGCGCATTTAAATGAAATTGCTTTATTATTTCAAGTTAATGTAATACGTTTTTTGCGCAGCAGTTACTGTCTTTTTTTAGATGTAGGATCTGGCTGTGAGGCTTCAAAATTTAAATGTGTTGTCGTATTTATTAATGCCTATTTTTAGGCAGATTACTTTTCATTTATGTCTTTTTTTAGATATAGGTTCTGGGTTTGAGGCTCAAAAATTTAAATGTGTTGTCGTATTTAATAATGCCTATTTTTAGGCACTGATTGGGATGTGGGATCAAAGTGTGAAGTTGATTTATTGTATTAGTTTAAAAATATATTCTTTCGTATTAAAAAAATCTAGTTTTGCACAACAGGGTGCATAATCTGTAACCCAAAACTGAACTCTATACATCTATAATAAGTTGAATATGTTTAGAGAATTTTTAAACTAATATTGCTACCATAAAACTAAACTAAATCATTAACTAAAAAAATTTAGTACAGCATTTTGTTTTTGCAAATATATTGCTTCCACTTTCACCACCTTCAAATATGTGCTGCGAATTTCTATGCGCTGGTAGCAATTTGTTCTGACTTATCTTAATAACATCGAATAATTTGTCGGCTTTTCGCGCAGGCATATGAAAATAATTCAGCTGGGCGTTGAATATCTTTTTACAAACACTTTTCAGAAGTATTATTTTTATTTTTATCTTCTTCCACACACCCTGTGTTTGTCTAAAAATATTTCTCTAAAAAGTTGCTTCCTCATTAACGATGCACTTAGATTAATTTTTTAATACATTAAAATGAACGCGAATAATAGTAATATTGCTTTTTTTCTGTATGCTGCTGCACTCAATTGCCTTAGCGCTGTTGTTGCCTACTTTTAGGCCCCAAGTTAAAGTTGAGCACACAGGGGGCAATCTCTTTTACCACTTCTTTGGAAATTTTCTTTTGTTTCGTCGATCAAACGATGTTCTTTCCAAAATAAGAAAATTTTTTCAAAGTCGTTCCACTTTTCCCACAAATTCTCCTAAGGAACAAAGTTTTTGACAATAAAATAGATTTTCTTAGTTTAAATTTATAACTTACATCTTTTTTATATTTTTATTTAACTTATTTATTTCTTGTAGAAATATTCAGTTTATTTACTGCAATTAAATAAAACATCCCGACCCAAATTTATATTTCCGATTCTGTAAAAAATTCCAAGTAGTTTTTGGCATTTTGAATGGTTCAAGAACAACGAATTGCCTACTTTTAGGGGCCATGCTAAATTATTGCTTACTTTGATTTTTTTATACAGAAGTATTGAAAAATCATTCCCTTAAATACTTAAAAGATAAATATGTTAGATCTAGACACCACGTTATGTTGTTTTATAAAAAAAACTTTTACTCATCGCCTTTTTTATAATTATTTTTTTATGAGGTACGCTCTGTGCTTTTTTATAAGCAATAAATAAAATATTGAATTTTTCTAGCTTAATAGCGCATGCAAATTTGTGTCGCGCCTTTAAGTGTATCATAAATAGTGTTGCCTACATTCCGGCGCCATATTTTAAAACCATTTCATTCAAATAATGTACATAAATATGGTTGAAACTAGATTATGTAACTACACATTTCCATTAAAAACGAATAAATTTAATATATTCTTTCTGGTAACACACTTTTTATTCATTAGACCTACCCTGTCGGTTGAAATAAAAAAGTTATGGCCTGTTGAGAGATCTTCTTTACAAAATAAGCTTTGGTTAGTTCTAGATCGCCGTTTGAAATTTATGGAAAACTCGTTTCCACTCAAAAATTTATGCGCATGTCCTCGTTTAAGTTTTTGTACTGCCTACTTTCAGGCTTATTTTACATCGAGAGCTATGTAATACCAATTTTTTCTAGCGCACAGCTTTATTATGCAAATTTGAATGCGAAATAATTGCATACAATTTTTTTGTGATTTTTGTCGTGATTATATCACCCTGTGCTTCATAATGTAATCAATTTCCAGGCGCAAAATTATTTAATAAACCTTCTTGCTTGCTCAATTGAAATGCCAATTCACCTAACTAGATTTCTAGTGAATTTCTATAAAATTAATTTGCTTAAAACTTGTTAAAAACTAATTGAAATCAAATCGAAGTATTTCTATCTAGGACTTCCAATTCATATTCGTGAGTAATTTTTAATCAGAAACTGCACATGAGTGAGCACAAAAATTGTTTTTTTGAATGCAAAACAACGAGCGACACTAATTTCATCATGGTTCAAAGGCATTAGCTATTTGCTTACTGTTTTAAACCATTTTGAACTCCCTGTGCCATACATTCCTCACACAAAGCAATCAAATTGAAATTTGAAAATTTTATTATGAGCAAATGGCAAACAAAGAGAAAAGAGCGGAAGTCAGAAAGAAATTAGAACAAAAACAAAGTTCAAAGTGCAACGCCGAGAGTCGAGCTGTCGTAAGGAAGTAGCAACAATACAAAAACTTACGAAAAGTTAGTAGGAACTTGAAACTGCAGCATGGCTAATTTAAAACTATGAGAGAACAGTGAGTGAGGCGGGGAGAGTATAACGGAGTATTCAACCAAACAAATAAACTTTTCATATTTTCATTAACTTTTAAAATTTCAATCAAACATTGACGTATGTTTGAGCGTAGTTGACTGACAACGATTGATGTATATATAGAGGTGACTGTGTGAATATAGAGGTGACTGCATGATTTTGTAGAGTCACGAATGCACAGTGCATGCAACGCGCACATTTCGGCAGAGGTTCCTAAGTAATTTTGCCAATTACGCGCATAGCAATTTGAGCCAAGGAACTGGAACTGCGCTCCCGACCTACTCAGTCTACCACTTGCGCGCTAAACTTATATTCTTCTTTGCCTTTTCATGACTCGCATGCAAGGTTGCATTTCTTACACTCCCATTTGTGCAATCATCATGTAATTGGCATGCTATGTGTAGATGTGGCCAAGTCAACTGAGGAATTCAACAGAGCTAGTGAAATTTTGCGAATTCAAAAAGTAATACAATTTTGCGAAAATTTCATGTATTTACAAAGTAAAAGACGAATATGAGATCACATATGTAAATTAAATTTATTGTTGTAATATAAAAAGTAAAGCGCTGCTTTTGTGCTGCTCGGCAATGCACTGGTGAGCTATAAGGATGAAAGAACAAAAATGAAATGAAATCTGAATGCGGAACAGGGCTGGAAATTCGAACTTAAATTTCGCTGGAATTATTTAATAAAACAATAGAAGTTTTAGTTAATCGAGTACTCACTACAATATGAAATGCTCAGCTGAAGCATAAAAGGCTCTGGAATATTCAAGAATCCATGTGAAGTTATTTGACGGTACCAAAACTGCACTCAATAGGTGCTACCGGCCACTCACAAATTGTCATCGAAGTCCTCTGACGGGAGTACACGTATACTGTCATTCAATATGATTGCACCATGGGGATGTTGCTATTAGAAGCGTTGGTTCCGCATTACAATTGAAAAGATAGTTGGTCTCATGTGGGGACAGAGCTGTTGGTGTAAGTGCTGAAAGGAGAATCACAATGACGGACGGAGGTACCGCACTCAAGTCTTAGGGACGATCAGAAATGCTAACCGTAAGATGGTTGACCAATCCAAGTTCTTGCTGATCGTTTATTACAGTGAGGTGCATACAGTGGTGAAGACTAGTTGTGTAAACACTTGTGATGTTACTGAAAGCAGCCTAATGATTTGGTATGTACGTAAATAATTTCGATGCCATTGTATTACCAAGCAGCATGGAACTTTAGGCTATAGCAAATTAGGAGCTATTATTTCCAGGAGGAGACAAAATTATTGATTCATAAGAAAATTTCCGCCACGGGAAATCTAAAATTAGTAAAGAAAAAATAATGTTTGCAAACTGAGTTAAGCACCTTTAGTGATTCAGTAGTCCGCGCCCAACGTCGGTCTCTGCTACTATTTTCGTCAAATGTCGCCAAACATATGTAAGTTTCAAAAACGTCAAATAACTACTCCACTGAAGCTCAAAAAGTATCTGAACTGATGATCAACTGAACCATTGCCTACAGGTGTATATTAAGTTAAGACGTTACTTACATGGTGTTTGGTCTCATTGGTGCGCTTTTCAATTTAATTTTCAGCTTTGAACCATTCTGCCTGCATCGACAGGCGTTATCAAAAAGTTTGAAATGGTTACTGCAAACAAGCTAAATTCAGTCCTTTAAAAAGAAAAAAGTTTCTTTCAACGACCCGTGGCTCACAATTTCAATAGGTCAATAGCCTGCGCCCAACGTTGGCCTCTGTCACAAATTGTTCTCCAACTATTGTTTAATACAAATCGCAATAGTTAATGAAAACACGAGCTCAAGAAGAGGTGCTGCAATGCAAAGGCCCTACCAAACTTTAGTTTAGCATACGCTATTTGAAACCTTCTTTCTCACCAGAAATTGGTTAACCTATGACTGCCTAATTATATCTACAAGAGAAGGCAATGAACTTAGCGAGTTAGAAAATACCCAAATGCTCTTTTAAAACTACAATAAGTTATCAGAAATGCGCTTTGTACTTAGCAGACCTATTTCGTCTTCGTGAAGTTCTCATCTTTTGAAACCAAATTTGTGTCTTTTTAAATCAGTGGTGACCATACCTAAACACTTGACTTTGGAAGGCCACCACTGCATCAAATCTTTTGTTCTTGGAAATTTCGAAGTGACATTACACGAAATAAATCTTTCGAAAAAGATCTGGTGAGATAAGTGAAACTAAAAAGTCTTTACACATAAAGAACGAAAAACTTGGGAAAGTTAGCTTAGCGACCAAAGCAACAAGCATAAAGCAAAAAAATCTACCCAATTTAACACTGATGGGAAAATTTAAAGTTATATACAAATTGTATTGATGTACGTAAAATCGGTAGTCATATCAAATGGTTCAATTTTAAAACAAGCGTTTTTGTTTGCTATATATCTTTTAAGACTCAACAAAAACTGGTGAATGTAAAAATGAAATAACAAAAAACAGCTGAGCCGCTGCTAAAACCAGATGCGAACATCGATATTATATTAACTATCAACATCACTATCAATAGCTGCTACATTCTTATGTTTCGTATATTATAATTTTTAGTAAAACTTCACTGGCCTCCCTCCACCGTTGCTCTAATTGTGCCTGCTCGCATTGCTTCACAGCTGAGTCTCCCACAACGCTTGTTACAACTGCTTTAACGACCGCCGTTTTAACGCTGCCATCAAAAGCGGCATCAAAACAATAATAACAGCAACAACATAAAAATTAATATCATCGTATATTTCCCCCACCCACGCGGCTTCTTTAGATTTTTGAACATTTTTATGTTTTTATCGCAAAATATCGCTTACTTTTGTGAGGTTATGGGAAACTCAGTTCTAAATTCAGCCCTACATTAACATTAATCGCTACCGGCAAAGTTTCATCGCTAAGGATAGTTACAGTATTAAACCGCCTTAAGGTATGCAGTAGGATGGAGTGATACCCTATGGATTTTTTTTTTTTTTATAATGGCCTAGCAATGAAAAGTTGTCTTTATAAGAGTTAACCTAAACCACCAAATATTATTTTCGTAGGATGGCGTTTTGAGGTTCCCCCAGCCCCAAGAAGTAGAGCAAAATAATCGCGATTTTACAAGGCTCATTATTTACATATTTATTTTATTTCTTTTTTAATATACATAGCTTTAGTAAAATTACATATTGTCACGGATATTAGTATCACTAAGCTATACCATCACTAAGGCGATGCTAAGGCCATACCAAGCAGTATTTACGTCAATAATCAAATCACGTATACACATATATAAGGCAGCCGAAAGAGATGTCACACACAGATACATTTACTTATACGCCTATGTGTGTGCGAGAGACTGTAAACTACAAACTCACATACATCTGATAGACGATGAAAAGTAGAAAATTGTAAACAAGTAGAAACAATATGAGAACTATAAACACTCGAAATAGTTGGTAAGTTCCGGAAATAGAAGAGCCTAGATGTATGCAGCGTAAACTATAAAAGTGGCGCAAGCGAGTAAAAAGAGATTGAGTTTGATTTGAGTTGTCAAGCAGTTACGACTAAGACGATATCTAGCGAGCAATAGCAGTATTATTTTGAATAGTGGAGTTTCATTTGAGCTATCAGTTGGTTATTAAGCTATTCGTTGCACAGTTTGAGTGTTATTGTGAAGTATTTTAATAAAGGCCATTTTTCCATTATTCAATATTGGAGTTATTTATTCAACAGTTTAGCGATACGAACCTAGCAAAAGGGAAATAAGAGGAATTTGCAGCAAATTCGTTACAATATTATAACTAAAAACGACTATTTTTAAATGTTTTATAGTTTTTTGTTGATAATAGTATGTTTCTAATCAAGTGTATAAGTAAGAGTTTGACAGGCAGATAGTAGGCCATGAAAATCAGTAGGCTTTGAAATCAATAAGCACAATAACAGCAAGCGAAAGTAAATCAATGACAACAAAAAAAAAACACATTTGTACCTACCGTCTTTTTCAAAGTTTAGTTGCGTTGGGGCACCTCTAAACATACGATGAGTGAAATAAAAATGTTCAACCTTATTTCTTGTCTAGAAAGGCAACTTTCTGTAGGTCAGCCAAAAGCGATTTCAAAAAAAAAAATAAATTCACTCCACCCTAGTGTGCAGTAAACTAGTAATATTTTGTCGGAATTTTAGGCGAATACTTCGAGTTTTTGAAAACATACCGAGCCATAAACGCACAAAGGGCTTAACCGACATTATTGTTGATATTTTGTTTTTGATGGAAACCAAAAAGCCATTACTATATGCACCAGCTCAAAAAAAAAATCTAAGTCCTACGAAATACCGATACGAAGTTATAGATAAGCCGAATTTGGCTCAAGTGCACAAAACACTTTGTTTATATTTTTTTGTGTGTGTAGGTTAAGCCTTTTTTTCCGAGAAATTTTGTCATTTTAATACAAAGTTTTTACATTTTGGTATGCGTGTTTCGTAATTTTCGTGTTTTTAACTTAAATATGGACTTCTTGCAAACACAGATGATTATTTTTTAGATTAAGATTTTTCTTAATAAGGATTATAATGAATATAGCCAAATGATTGTCGCAGATTTCAAATAAAGTTGCACTAGTTCCATAAAGCGACACCTATTCTTCAGAGGAAATAGTTGTAAAAGATACTTGTGTTGGGAAACGAGGTAGGAGGATCCCGAAACCACTACCCAAAAGAATTCTACGAAAGTAGGGACCTTCTACTTCAGTTTATACAGCAGCTTACAGAGAATTTCATCGTTAAATTAATAAGATTTGAAATCACTTTGTAAAAAAATGTAATTCCTGAAATTTTCCACAGAGAGTACCTCAACTTAAAACACAACTATTTTATCACAGATACATTACCAGTTACTGATGTAGAAGACGGCAATGTGAAATGAATAGATTGTACCTTAGTTATATAGTTTTTATTTAGAAAAACTTAGTTTAGTTGTAAATTTAAAATATTTGTTAATCAGTCTGCATCTTTAAATATGGATTCCGTCTTGAAATCTGAATAAAAACGTTGATCTGCATCACCAACATTGTTTTTATTGTTTTCAAATGTGTATTTTTTATTAGTTAGGCATAACCGACACTTTCAAGTAATGAAATCTTTTTTTTTTTTGGAAAGCAAAACGGGCGTAAGCGACAAATGCGCCATTATTATTAAAGAAATGCAAAAAAATCCCACATTAGTATACGTCAATTATATAGTCTTATATACACACCAACTTTGACGTTACTATCTAAAGTAATCGCAATATAAATACAAAAAAGGCGTCTACTGAACAATTTTGTTTATGCCGGTTAAGCCCTTTCTGCGGTTATGGCTCGATACAAATAGATATTGCATGCTTTTAGGCGCATGCTTTCTACTTGACACATTTTTCTACACAATCGAATTTTGTATTTCACTAGCCCCCTTGTTGTTTGTGCCGCATTTTAATAATCATTGCAAGATCTTTAATACCTTGGATTCAATTTTATTGAATAAAATTACTTTAAACAAACAAAATGATAAAATGTGAGAGTGGCACTGAAATGCGTCGTGCCCAACCATCTGGAAACGATTCATTCTAGACATTGTACCTCATACAGTAGATATGGCGTGTTACTCGGAATCTCGTCTACTTCGACAGCATCACTAATCCATACTGTGGATGTAGGATGAAGGCCCTGCAATAATTTTTTAAACTAGTTGACTCGACAGAGCTTGGAAACACATCCGTTCCGACCTTCCTATGAGATTACACTGCGGTGCTCGCAAAAAGCGTTAATTATATATATATATATATATGAGACTGATGAATAAAAACCGTTGAGATATTATTTTAGCGATAGCTTTTGGGGGACCCCAGCATCCGAATGCTGCATTGGAATTTCTCTCTCATTTTACTTATTATTTGAATACCTGTCTTTCGGCTTAAAGGCGTGTGCTAAGCTCTGCCGCATACTTCTAGCTATCACTTACCCCATTTTATTTTACTCCACCCCCTCCATGGCACCCATTAATTCTTAAGTATCGCAGGTACAACATGAAAAAGTTTTATGTTTATGATTTGAAAATAAATATTTTATTGCTAATGCATCACACATAACTACTCACACATTCCCTCACGCTTGTATTTGCAAATAAATTTATGCTCAAATATAATTCTTAATCGTAAACTCATATATGAAAACTGTGGATAATGGATAAGCTTAGCTGCTAACATAAATTGAGTGGAAGGAAATTTATGTGTAATCTTTATGATTCAGCTTTACGAGTAA
The DNA here is from genome assembly GCF_040869045.1 of Eurosta solidaginis. Taxonomy (NCBI): domain Eukaryota; kingdom Metazoa; phylum Arthropoda; class Insecta; order Diptera; family Tephritidae; genus Eurosta; species Eurosta solidaginis. The sequence continues at coordinate 11,981,131 of NC_090322.1, forward strand.
GCTATAGCAGTAAGTTTTGATATTCAATTAAAATTAAAGCGTCAATGCGCTGATGGTAGCAAATATGAAAATCTTAAAATTTCTCTCTCTTAGCTCAGCAATTTTAAAACCAACTCTGCCAACTTAGCCAGTGTAGAAAGTGAAGCTTGTGAAATGAAGCTGGAGAATCGACAAAGAGTTTCTTCAATTTGGGTGTCGGCCATGTACGAGATCGTCCATCTGATTTCCTATAAACTAGCATGCGCCACACCCAAATTGTCTACACTGGCTTAGCAGATGTGGCGGTACAGTTGCTGAGCTAAGGAGAGAAGCATCGATAAGTTATCAGTGAATTTATACATACTCAAAAAATATTGAAAAAATATTCCTCATATGAAATTTTAAGAAATTTATAATTTTCAAGTTGATCTCCAACATCATCTTAAAGCTCTCAAGTTGATCGACTGTTTAGAACAGCGCTTAAGATTTGAAAAGTATGTTAGTATTGAGCTTTAATGTGACTAAAGTTTAGATGCTTATTGAAAGTCATGTCACATATTCCCCCTAGATAGCGAAGATTTCAGCTTGAAACACGTTCGCTTAGGCGGCAATGCGCATAGTTATGGGCGTGGCTGAAGTCTCACACACATATAACTCGGGATCCATAAAAATTGAGATTCGGTATATTTACGTGAGCTTCCCATATTTACATTCCATCCTTTTGGACTGCCCTCGTCCATTTGGTCCGCAATCTGAGCTAGTTCAAGCCGACAATTTTACCGAGCTTGTTCTATTTACTAAAAAAAGCTATAACTCTTGAAACTTTATCTGCGCTTTGAGTTTTGGAAAATCTGTCTACGTTTTTGGATCTCAAATATCTGTCTGCAGTTGAATTTACCGAAGTAAATCACAAATTACCTAGTCGTAGCTGGGACTTAAAGAAGAGGTGCCAGTAAATAGCAATACTAAGCGCCTTAACCCAGATATGCCGACGGACCTCCTGGTGAAGCAATTTCCACAATTTTTTTTAATACCGTTCTTTTAAAATAAAATATTACAGAAATTAAGATAAATTAAAAAAAAAAAAAATATTTTTAAACGATTTTGCAGGGTGTACTACATGTAGTAAGTACGCTAGCCACATACACAAGGAAAAAGTAGTAATTTTTGGTTATACAGGAAAAATCGTTTTTATTCTTCTACAGTACTTATTATTTCATTTAAAGTTAAAACTGAAAACAAAAAATGTGTTGTTTTTTTTTATTTTTTTTTTTTTTTTGTACTCTAATGCCGAGCGTACTACATGTAGTACGCCAGCAAATAAATCAACAAAAATCACATATAATTGGGTTTTACACTTCGACTACTGGTGTACCTCAATTTCGACAACTATTTTTAATAAAAATATACAAAAACTAGAACAAAACAAAATAGGCGTAAATATTTTTTTCTTACCGATTACGCGACATTTTCACACTTTTGACAATTTCACAAAACTCGCATTTTTGATATTAAAAACGGCAATCAAAGAATTGCAACAGAAATTTTTTTCAAAGCCAACTATGATGCCTGTTTTGTACAGTAGCACATCGACAGGTTGGTTACTTAGTTTAAATTACTGTTTACGAAATATTTTGAAAATAACAGGTGTTCTACATGTAGTACGCTCGGCATATCTGGGTTAAAATGCACCATTATGTAATTTATTTAAAGACATTTTTAGTCATAACAGCTATGAAATTCATTTTATTTGGTTAAAGACGCCGTGGTCAAGGAGTGCGTTATATTGACAAATAAGTATCAAATTTGTAGTAAAAAAAATATTGCATATTTTAAGGCGCATATCTTTGCATATCTTTTGGCATACAAATCCGCTGACTAATTCTTTTCTCCAGCGTTTTAACCGTCTACCGACTGCGATTTATGTTGATCTGGTGTCTCTGAGGCGCTCGGATAAATTGAATGAGTTCGTATTGTCTGCGACTTTATCCAAACTTTTAGAAAATATGAGTCAAAGTGAACTTGATAAAATTTTCAATTGCTTTTCGAATTATTTGCCAACTACAATTTTGCAATTATTCTGAAAATTTTTAGATTAAAAATATCAAACTAAATATGAGGTAGAAACATGATGTGAGCTGAAATTGCAAGTAGCTCTCAAATAAAATTTAAATTATTGCCTCTTAAAAATGTTTGGTTGTGTGCTCAATTCAATTTTTTTTTTAATAAATGTCCAATCAAGTGAATCTATTTTTGCTTCTACTTTTCTTTTGTCTTTTTTATTATTATTCTTTATTAAGCGACGTGACCCTAACTCAAAAGTGCGCCTTTGCATATGCAACGCAAAATATCTTTGCACAAAAAAAACCAATGCTTCTGAAATTTTTTATAGTATTTCAAATCTACATACATATTTACATATTTTTACAAGCAAATGAAAGGAAAATATTCTGCATACTGATGCTCCTTTATAATCTCTGTGATTAGATATGTACTGTATACTATGTGTGCATATTTTCCTACCATACACTAACACAAACACATTCTAATGCTTTAATACATGCACACCCACTGACCACTCAATCAACATGACAGTTCAAGCGTAGCATTCTCTATCAACAGCATAGTACAAAATAAAAACTAACAAATGACAGCAGGTTGTGCAAAAAAAACGCATTCACAAGAGCAACTCTGCTGGAAACTCTGTAGCCGAAATAGCCAACATTTAACCAAATTTTTAACTATTTTTTCTGGAAGCTGCGTGATAACATGGCATACGAAATTCCTTATCGAATGAAAATGCGCCTTTAAATATGTAAGGATTTTTTGCTGGTTTTTATTAAGAATACAATTTAAGTTTGAAAAATATGTTGCATATATTTAGGCCAATGATGATGTTGAGTGATGCCACGGCGAGTATCGAAGAAGGTATAGTGATGAGCTTTACGCAGATATGACGATAGTAATAAAAAATTGAAAGGCTTCGCTGGCTAGGTCATGCTATGTGATCAACGACACCGCAGTTTGGAAGCAGAAGGGCGGAGACCTCCACTGAGTTAGGAGAGACAGGTGAGCAAGACTTGGCCTCCCTTGGTGCTCCCAATTGGCGTCAGTTATCGCGAAACAGGGATAGCTGGTGTGACTTGTTACGAAACGGCCAAAATCGCTAAGGCGTTTAAGGGAAAGTAAATGATTATGATAATTTTATGCGAAGCATAGGATTTTATATTTCGCTCTCATATTAATTTCTACCCTTTTGGCACTTATTCTTAAGTACATTAAGGCTTTAAAGACTGTTTCCGGGATAATTGACCATTTTAAACAAGTTCTAACAAGAAGAAGGTACGCATCTAAGGGTCCCCCGCCATAAGATATCCTATTCTATTCAAAGTAATGCTTTCAAGGGACTGCCACGCTCAAATCAAATGTAGTTCGCACCTTCATCGAGTATCTCAACGTCATTTCGTAGACTAAGCTGAGATTAAAAGTGACGTCAATTCGAAGAAAGCTGTAAGCGTCCTGTTTGTCCTAAGGTATAATATACCAGAAAATTGTGGAAAGCGTACTACAGCATTTTAATCTCTTGTATGAGAAACAAATTTCTGACGAGAATTTCCGAGAGTTAAGAATCAGAGAACATCATTACTCTGAAGCTTTAATCCACACTCATCATCACGAAAGCTATAACCTGACTACCAAGGTGCACAGTGGTTTTTACTTGGAAGATCTAAAACTCCTCAAAAGCATGAGTCTATGCAGCTACTGCAACGACTTTTAGTTGGAATATACAACCGTAAAGGAGGCTGCATGATGACTACTTTCTAAAAATCCTTAGTGTGTTGTTTTTCTCTGCGAGTCGAAGTGCCAGCAGGACAAGAATACTTGATCAGACAAATCAATTAAGTACAGACACTCACTTAGCGATAAAGCGACGCTGTGCACAACATAATGGTGTGGTTCTCGGTTAAAAATGGTATACTTGGGCACTATGTTGACTACGATCACACCGAGGGGAACTATTCGATGAACATGGTTGGTGCTATTACCTGCACTTACTGAACCCATACTCGCAAGGCATTCAACATTTCCGTAATACTCGCCTTAAACCTTCCCGAAAGAATCCAAGGGAAGCGCAGTACATAACTTTGTAACACCTTCAACATAACTGTTACGTATACATGCCCATATGTGGCAGGCGAAGGTATGGCGACACCTTGATTGATACATAGAAGATTAGCCGTGGTCGGATACTAAGCTCAAAGTGCCAGTTCCGGAGAGTGCCGGATCTATACCCGTAAAATCGCTGTAACCTCAATAACGCCTATAAAATCTACTGGTGGTGACTCGGTTTAGCGACTACAAAAGTAGATGCTCGTCATACTGGTTGGAGTCTGCCGTCATTGGGAAAGTAAATGTGGGATGAGATGTATGCGCTCTTAACAGGGTTTTGCCACATAGTGAAAACATGAGAAACTCTTACTAATCTCGCAGCTCAATGAAAACGAAGGCGATACAAAGTATTGGGCTCTTCCTGTTAAGGGTACTTGCATATGTAAAGTCCGAATGAGTACTTCACTGACTGTTAAACTCAACTATTTTAGCTGGAATGCAAGCATATTTTGGGGCTTAAAAGTCTGGGACTTCAATTCTGAGTCTAAGTAATTCCGCCTTCAGATATTGGATATTGGTAACTTCGTTCGTCATACTTCAACTAAGTACTTGTCAGTCCATAAATATCTAGTTTGTAGCTAGCTAAAAAAATACTGATTTTTTCATATTTCGATTATGTGAAATTAGTCAAATATAAAACAATACTCCACTAACCACCTACAGGTCAGCTAAAAGTAAATAGTTTGTAGTTAGTTGGAAGGAAACTAAGTTTAAACTAGTCAAGTCTGATCTTTAAAGTATTCAGTTATGTTCAACCTGATAAGCAGAACAAAATCGTATGTTTTACAAAGTTTATTCACATTCGAGTTCCTTCAGGGCATTTATTAACATTCATATATGTTCACATATATTTGAAGAAATAGAAATAAAACAGATAGCACAGCTATTTGAAAGAAAATCAAATGTTGTTTATGTGAGAATATGTGAGTAAAGGACAGTGAAGCATGCCAATGAATGGGACACTGGACTATAAATGAAAGTCTGTGCATATAATAGCAACAACAATATCTCAATGAAAAATGAAAGGCCATAAGGTCGAGTTAAATACAGAGCATTTGTGTTATAGAAAGTCATCTAAATCAAAGATCTCATGTCATAAATTGTCAGTTGACCGTTTTGATTTGAGATGCCTTTTCTCTTTTTATTTGGTGAACTATTTTTATTTTCAGCTACCGGCTGTTCACTGACTCTTTTGACAAAGCGTTGGTTATTTTAGAGTTTATAGTCCCTCATTATTCGGGTGGCTACACAACTAATGTTTTCTAGTTTTTGATTTTCCTTTCATACCTTTTCTAATAAAACACAGTATGTGCATGCTCACGTAAGAAGCTCACTCATAATTGACCTCGTCGTCCCCGATATGGTTTGCGAGCCTAAAGGGTACTCACTGCAAGAAAATACAGACCTGTTAAACTGCTCTCTTAACCGCTTGGGGCTGTCTTTTTATGTTCCCAGAACACCACCTACTTAGTGAGGCGAGAGTACTTCTCATTAGGGAGAGAAATGAAATACTGAATAAATAGTTTCTGTTGAAATTTCAGAAACCTGGGCATACCAATAGACATTTGATTGAAGAGGCCCAGCCTCCCAGGGACTTGGGAAGTCATCTCCGTAAGCATTATGAGGAAATACGGCAACTGAGATCTTAACCGTATGTAGAAGAGGAGCACAAAAATGTCCTCAGGATATCCACAAAAGGCGTCGGACCTCTATGCCAGGAATTTCTTAAAGTTAAATATCCCGAACTAGCAGAATACGAAAGCAATCTTCCCAGGGAGACGCGCGTCACTCTAGCTCAAATTCGATCTAGATACAGTAACGGGTTAAACTCTCACCTATCCAGAAAAACTTTTTTTGTGAAAATCACCCTTAAATATATTTTGAAATATTTTTGATTTAATTAAAAAAATATAAAAAAAGTGGAAAAACCTTGAAAAAAATTATTCTATATTCAACTTGTTTTTTCTTTGGCCACTACTCTATGTTTTTACTTAACTAAGGACATCAATCATTTTCTCGCCCACATTTGCTAGCAATCAATCTCACACGACCAATTCTTAATCCACACTGCAATTACTTGCCATTCATCCTACGAAATTACTTCTGTTTTATCAAGCCATCAAGAAACCCAAAGTAGTAGAAAAAGAAAAGCAATAAACAAATTGAGGAGGAAATAAAAGTAGGGAAATTGAACATAAAATATGGAAAACTTAAAATAGCAAATGAAAATTATGTATAAATAGGGTACTGAAGGAAAATTCATTTTGTAGGTAATGTCGAAACAAACGCGCGAGTAGCAGAAATTTAATATTCAGTACATGTAAAGAAAGGCTATATGCTATCACAGGAAAGCAAAAAAAGTAATACTAATAGTAAAACCACAAAAGATCCAAGATTAAAGCACACAAACACACCACAGAGCTCAGAAACTACAACATTAGCTCCTGCCTGAAAAATGAGTGAATGAGCGATAGATTAAATGAGGAAGCAATGTTGAAAAAAGCTAAGGTCAAAAAACGTCATGTGTAGAAATAAAAACAAGAACGAAAAGGTAGAAATTGTTGAAAGCCAAAGAACAAAAAAACCAAAGCAATTTGCACAGCCACAGGAAATGGACATGTGAAATGAAAAATTAAATGAAAATTTGTGAGATTTCAGTAAATGTAAGAATGTAGATATTTAAATCTGCGTGTGGGATCGGAATGCCTTGCAGGGCAGTTTTTTGAAGAGTAACGATCAAGTGTGGTAATGCCTTTTCCTGATTACTCAAAACATTTCTCTAGCTTTCCTTTTAACTTTGTTTTCATTAAAGGGCGAATAAACGCAAATTATGCTTCAACATTCATCAACCAACAGCCAGTTTTAGAACTGGCCATTTCATTGATATAGCTCTAAAGACTGTTTCCAAAAATCAGAAAGTTTGCATCTTCAAGAGAAGCGCAGGTTTACAAAATATGAGGTGCTCTCGCAGAAAATGAAAGTGCATATCCATAAAGTTTTAGTCGCATAAAGAAAGACAAGTTCTAACTCATGTACAGCCAGAACGTAGAGACATTTCATTACCTAAATAAAACCATTATCCAAACAGCAGTGGCGCCCAACGTGGGGCTGCGTAGTAGGAAAGTAGAAAAGTGTCCCTAATACGATGATATATGCTGGTATTCTTCGTTGCCAGCTAAAACAAATAAAAAAAACCACCCACGTAACTTATTGTAAAACATGTAGGGATCTACTCTGTTTCCTTTTCCTTGTTCTGACGTAACCGAATCAAAGTGTTTTGATTACTTTTGTGTAAAGGTAATTTGTGTGGTAACAGAGCATATTACTGAGAAACTTATGAAAGTGAGAAGAGAGTGTTGAACAAATAATAATAACAAATCGAACTGATTCTGATGTAGCACTAAGTCAAAAAAAGGCCAATCGAATACGAATTTCAAACTAGAAATCTATTATAATTTTTTTGTTTTATGCCAACAATAGATAAACAAACTAACGCCGAATCGATAATTGGACAGAAAAGCTTGCGAATACATTTTTCTGTCTCAACTTTCACCACCTCTCTGGTACCATCTCAATAACTTACTCAACTCCTTACTTAGGCTACTTGAAAACAGCCACCAAACTTAAGCAATAAAACTGGCTCAACTTCTCCAGCAATACTCGCATTTTTCTCTTCTGTATATTTGTACTTTTTTTCTAACGCCACACTGCTTTTAATTTAGACTTTTTCGTCTTTATCGTTAATGCAGCGCAAACATGACTTTGAGCAAAAATTACAAAGTTGTTTGGCAAAAACATATAATAAAGTTCAAAGTCAAAAACTAAAGGGAAAATAAAAATTCGTAACAAAGTAAGCAAAAATTATTTTTGAAGTACTTAGCTACACGAAGGCAATTGAAGGTAAAAACGTGGCAAAATCATTTTTTTTTTTTAATTTGCTGCCTTTAGAACAATTTTAATATTTAAAAATATATTTCTTTGTATTTTTACGGCTTGTGGATTTATTACATTTTTTGTTGAAGTTATTTATTTCGAAAACCTCTGCTTTTATTTGCATTATATTTTCGCACAACATAGTTTCAAACATACTGGGTTCATTATATCGTAATTTTTTAAAATTTGCTTTAACTTTATTTTTTGCCTTCTCTTTGGGTTTGATAAAATTCTCCAGGTTCTTAGAAGGTTTTTCGATTTTCTGTTTAAGAAAATAAATATAGTTCTAAACAATTTTGCGGTTCTTAGATTTTATATTTAATTTTTAAGCTTTAATATTTTAACATTTTGGATTTTTTATGTAAAATTATTTTAATTTTTGAATTTTTTAAATAATTTTTTTTTATTGTTTTATATTTTTATTCGTTCTTTCTTGTTTCATTTATTTACCTTCTTATTTAGTACTAAAGGTTTTTTTTACTTTTAAAATATATTTGTAGCTTCCGTTGAATTTTTATTTAAATATTGTTTCTCTAAAATACAATATTTTGTAGTTTTTGAACTTTTTTCACAAAGTGAATTTTTTTATATATCTAACCTTAAATTTACGATATTTTTCAAATTAAGTTTTTTTTACTCTGATGCTTTGTAAACTGCTATTTGCAAAATTTTCATTCTTTTATAAAAGATTTTGTAAATTAAAATTTTTTTAACTTCCTGGGAATTTTACATTTTGTTTTTAATGTTGCTCAATTTTTTTAAATTTTTTTCATTTATCTAAAAAAAATTATTTTCAATTTTTATATATATTTTTTGCAAGAGCTACTTCTTGATTTTCTTTTTTTTTTCAGTTACCACAGTTTGTTTATTTTTATAAATTTGCTTTTATTAAAAGCTTCAATTTAACAGTTTTTGACATTTTTAAAATTTTGGTCGCTGTGTTTTATTTTCGAGTTGGAAGCATTGAAATCATTAGTTTCTGATTTTTTAATAGGTATTTATCTTACAATTTTTAAAACTTTTATCTCCAAATATGACAAGAACATTTCAAATTTTTTTAGATTTATTTAGCTATTTTAAAATCTTTTGAAACTTTAATTTTATTATGTTATAATATTTTTTTAATTGCAAAACTGTTTTGTTTAAAATTGTTTGGCACTATTTTTCTTTTGAATCGAAAACTTAAGATTTGCACATGCTTTAAATAATCTTTTTTTATATTTTAAAAGAATGTTTCTTCAACTAATATAATTTTTTTTGTTTATTTTTATTAATAAATAAATAAATAATAAATTTTTTAATTAATAAAAAATATTTTTTATTTCTTTTTAGCTTTTTGTTAGCTTTGTTTTACTATTATACGGTGGGCAATTAGAGTGTTAGGGTTTTATGTTTTTCCCAATTGTTTAATTTTTTATTTAATAATTTGGGAAAAATTTAAACAACGTGACATCAGCACGGACAAGGCGACAGCTGTTTCGATTATACCTTGTAAATCTCTTCAAAGCCTTTTCTCCCGGGAGTGCGAGTCGAACCCGCACTCCTACGATAGTTGAAATGATTACAAACACATTCAGCTACGTCATGCCTTAGTTGTTGTAAAGTTTTTCCCAATTGCCTTATTTTGCATATTTTAATCTTTTACACATTGCATACTTCGTATGCAATTATGTGTTAAAACTATGCTTGTTGGTACGGCGGTTTTCAAAGAAACTTTGGTATTGTTGCTGTTTTTTTAAACGGTTTTATTTAGCTTGAGTTGACAGGCCGCATGGCCGCATGCACGGCTGCACGGCCGTTGTGAACGAATCTTGTAATTGAAATTTAAGTAACTTCCCGATAAGCTACAAACATGAAACTTGGAATATAGTTCAGAACCCGATGACAATGCAATAATAAGAAAAAATCGCCGCTAGGTGGCGCATGGATCGAGATATTCGCAAAAATCGTATTTGTGGACCGATTTGGCTCATATTTGGAACACTTAATACATACAAGAATAGAAATCGACCTGTGAAAAAAATCGCCGCTAGGTGGCGCATGGATCGAGATATTCGCAAAAATCGTATTTTTGAACCGATTTGGCTCATATTTGGAACACTTAATACATACAAGAATAGAAATCGACCTGTGAAAGTTGGACGCGTGATATTTCTACTGATAGTCATAAGTACAACTAACTGAAGCTTAATCAGTCACATTTTTAGAAATTTCACGCGCCCAACGCTTTTAATTAATTGTCTGATCAACGCCATAGATTGATAAGGAGTGTGATGACTAGTACCTAGGACCTACCTCATTATTTTCTAGCTTTTCGTATTATTATTACTTCATGTAAGTATTGTTTTCTATAAAACCGTTTAACTTAAAAAATTTTTTTTAATTATTTTATATTAGATATTTTTGTGATCAATATTATCAGCATTAGGGTCGATAGGTAAAAAGCAAAGTTTTACGAGCGTTCGAGTGAGTGTACCGCTTTGCGTACGCAGGTCAACTACTCGGATGTGACCGGCGGAGCCATAGTGTACCTTTACAATGCTGCCTGGCCGCCATTCAGTTGGAGGGAGACATTCGTCATGAATTAGGACGTATTCTCCAATTTTTGGGGCTTCTTGTGTATTTTTCCATCGATATCGTTTAAGGAGGTCTTTTAGATATTCCTCCTTCCATCGGCGACTGAATTCGTGATGGATAATTTTAATTCGTTCCCATCGATTTATGAGGGATAGAAAGTCCACATTTGCGTCAGAGATAGCCAGAAGTGGAGCTCCTCTTAGAAAATGCCCAGGAGTAAGGGCTGTAAAATCGGAGGGGTCTTGCGAGAGCGCTTAGAGTGGCCGGGAATTTAGAACGGCTTCGAATCGTATTAAAAGAGTCGTAAACTCCTCAAATGTAAATTTATTATTGCCAGCTGTTTTTTTAAAATGTAACTTAAAGCCTTTTACTGCTGATTCCCATAGTCCAACCATGTGTGGTGCACTGGGGGGAATAAATTGCCAATTAATGCCTTGGGGTGCGTATATTATCTATGGTCCTTAGCAAGCCGTAAAGAAAGGCACTTATGGACAGTGAAAACAAAATTTATCAAAAGAGACAATACAGTCCACCAGCAAAAAATAATTCAAAGCAAAGAATATTAAAGAAATAAAAAGCCCAAGTGAAGAAAAACATTTTAAAATTCATAAACAACAAAAACTACAACATACAATATAACTAGAAACTTAAATATCAAAAATAATACGGGCACGATAAATATTTACAAAAACAAAAAACATATACGGGTCTTAAAACACAAAAAAATCACATAAAATAAAACAAACAGAACGGGCGCGAAAACCTTAAAAATATATAAAAACATATATATATACATAATGTGAAACTGGATACACATTAGGGTGAAGAAAAAATTAAATAAAAAATCCGCAAAACACAATATTTTAAATTTTTATTAAAAGTTTAAAAAATTAAATTGAGGGTCAAGTATAATTCCGGGCGTGTATTTATAACAAAAAAAAAAAAAAAAAAACAACACTAAAACTTGCTTAAAAAACTAATACCAACAACACAGGTACCCACTCAAACCCCCTAATATATTGCGGTAAGTTGTATCTAAACAGTTATAGAATTGCCTTAGTGGAAAAAGGAAAATAAATAAAATAATAAAAAAAAAAATTTAAGTTAAAGGGTTTTATTGAAAACAATACTTACATGAAATAATAATAATACGAAAAGCTAGAAAATAATTAGGTAGGCCCTAGCGTTGGGCCCGTGAAATTTCTAAAAATGTGAGGCGTAGCATAACCTGATTAAGGTTCACTTGGTTTTACTTATGACTATCAATAGAAATATGACGCGTTCAACGCTTTTATTTAATTGTCTGATCAACGCCCTAGATTGATAAGGAGTGTGATGACTAGTACCTAGGACCTACCTAATTATTTTCTAGCTTTTCGTATTATTATTATTTCATGTAAGTATTGTTTTCAATAAAACCGTTTAACTTAAAAATTTTTTTTAAATTATTTTATTTCTATTTATAGAACTACAACGAATTAACCAATTTTGTCTGTTTGTATTATTTAATCGGGGATTGCCCGTATTGTTTTTTTTTTTGTTTAAATGTATGAAAACGTTTATTTGAAGCAATTTTTAATTTTATAATTTATTTAATAATTTGGGAAAAATTTAATTTTTTGTTTTAAATATTTGTTAGCATTCTCTTTCATTTGAATTTAAAACTTAATTATTACAAATGTTTTAAAACATTTAAAACATCGATAAAATATTTTATCTATATCTTCCAATTCATTCAGTTTGTAATTTTTAAATATTTCGTCTTTTTAAATTTTTGCTGTAAAATTAAAATTTTAATTAGTTAAATTTTTTCATTCGCTTATTTTTCATTTGAATTTGATTTAACCGCAATTTTTCAATTTATGCATTTTGGTTTTTTAAATTTTCTTATTTTAAGAACTCTTAAATGTCATGTTTTCAAAAAAACCGAAATCCAATTTTAAAATAAAAAAAAAAAAATTTTCACTGCTTTTTATCTTGCCCTTATTTTTCGAAAATGCTGTTAGGTATAAATTTTCCTTTAGCTTTGAGACTGTTTTTTTTTTTTAATTTGCGTCTTATTGATCCATTCTTAAAAGCTTTTTCAACCAACATTTTAAAATTTTCTTTATTCGTTTATACTGTTTTAAGGCTTACTTACAATTTTCAAACAATTTTTGGGAACCTTTTCGATTTTGTAATATTTTTTCTGTTTTTGTATACTTTTTTCTGTTGTCCCACAATTTTTAAAACTGTCTATTATTTTATGCAGATTTTTACTCAAATTTTAAGAACTATCAAAATTTATTTACAGTTTAAGTTTGCTTATTTTTTTTCTATTTATCGCTTTTTGCGTTCTTCTATTTTATCGTTTCCTGCTGTGGGTTTTTTAATTTGCATTTATTTTTAATTTTTTCGTAAGCAAATTTGAAGTATTCAATATCAGTGTTTTGTATCAACCAACAAAGAAACTCTCTTTCAACGCAGACCCTCCATTATACGAAAATCCCGTATTCACTTCTCTTGTCTGGCTTAATCGCACAATACTTGCTTCTTCTATGGCTCCTTGTACTCCTCCTCCCTTTGTTTCTCCGTCTTTTTCATAACCATTTGACATTCTTTTTTTTCAGCTACATTGTTTCCACCTCATGCTGTTCTCTCGGCTAGAACCCCTTTTTTATCAACCAACACACTGTCGCAAGTTCAAATATTGTTTGTCATTGTTGTTAAAAATGTTGTTATTGTTGTTAAATGTTGACTCTCAAATTGAATGAAATTAAAAGTTTAATTGGATTTGCGTTTTTTCTTTGCCTGCGCTCAACTTATATTTAATTAAATATTGTCATATTACACACACTTCAACCACGATGCGTTCGCTTCATTGCCAAAAACAAAACGTTCACAACACAATGTAACAACAGGTTAGTTAAGTTGTTAGATTGTTGATGTGGTGTATGTATGTGTGTATAGGTTAGGTGGAGGTAAGTAACAATAGCGCAAGTAAGTCTTGAATGCAGTTGTTGCTTTAATCCGAACAATGTTAAGGTTCGACGTTGCGTATGAGTAACTTTTGATAAAAGTCATGAATGAAGGTTTAAGATTCCCAGTAAACCAGCAGCTTTTGTGTGATAAGTTAAATTAAAGTTTTTTCAATGATTTCAATAGAGCACTTACATACATAATGTTTATAGAACAAAGCTCAGTTTACTTAAGGTCATGAGAGATTATAGCCGCAGAGGTTCGTTCTCTAACAAAAACAGCTCTATTAACCATTCCATTTTTCGTCAATTAGTTTGTTTTAAAAATTGACTCTTGTACATAAATATTTATTTATTTACTTACTTACAAACTCTCTTTTCGGCTTCTTCTACTTGCAGGTGAGTTGACTTTTAATTTCAATGAATTGCATGTCCAGATGCGCGAAAACTAAAATATTAAGTAAAAGAAGGTAAATAAAAGAACGAGAAAAAGAAGGCTACAAAAACATTCGAAAGTTTATAAATAAAGCCAGACGGTGACCATGAAGTGCGAAAAAAATATGGGAAAAAATTTGGAGCTAGGTATTGCAAAAAAACAAAAAAACTTGAAGGTAGTCAATAGTCACTGGAGGCCTGTTACTTTGCAATTTGGTTTTTTTAAGTAGATCAATGGAGAAAGAACTTATAATTACCAGCAGGCGTTGTTCTGTCCGAAGTTTGGTTTACAAGCATAACTTTAAAAAACCTTCAAAAATATTTGATATCTTCCGTTCATTTTTACTCCTCCTTTCAATAGCATATTTTTATCGGAGAAATAATGCACTGCACGTTGTATCAATTATAGTTGGCAGATCCCGAAATATTTGAGTCCCACGTGATTTTTATTTAATACCATAACTGAATTGTATTCAAAGACCAATATGATCTACATCGCAATTGACATTCCCGCTTACTAGTAAAAGCACTCTCAGTTCTTATCACTGCAAAACATAGGCTGCGATAATATGAGTCAATTAATCTTGCGTTTGTGCTGCTATCTAACGGCAGATGTAGCAGTAAGCTACAGGCAAGGACATTTACAAACTCGACTACTCTCCATTACCCGCTGTGACGAGAGATTGACATAATTGGTATGTGTGATTTTGAACGACACGTATATTGCATCACGATCAATTATTCACAGCGATTTTTCACAAGCTGTGATTTACTGCTACCAATAAGTCTATGTGACACAGCTATTATTATAATCAGTAAGGGAAGTACATCATTCCGTTCTAGTCAGATCGTCGGAGTGGTCGTGCAGTGTCATCCTTGGCTAAACTGCAATTTTTCGGGCTTTTTTGGTTGAGCTGAAAATTTAAATAGGCCCCAAGGTTGGCTTTGTGCTTCCTTCTGGCGTTTTGGCGGAGTTGAGAGATGCAATGCTTCCCTTATCTGCAGTCAGGGTGGTGGTTTTGCACTCCTAACAAGAATAGTGAATTTATAATTAATCGCATATTGAAGTTTAAAAACTGATGTGGTGCCATTTAAAACCCCAAAAATTTACATTTCGAGAAATAACGGAATTTAAATAATATTGAATAAGGGAGCTATTTTGAATAACGGAGGAACATGTGAAATGAAACGACAATCTAGAAAGACCATTTTGATTTTGTACTTGGCGCTATGGTCATAGAACCCTAGAATCTCATGTAACGTAATTTTTTTTTCGTCGAGAGTCGACATAATACTACAATTCCTTAATCAGTTCAAAGGCTAGCAAAAGTGATCGTGATTACAGTTACATGAATATTGCCTAGGTCTAGTATCAATTCTCTGCTTTCGGACACAAAATCCCAAAAATATAACTTCTTTTTCTGGTTCTAGTATGTAGGAGGCGGTCTCAGCGTAAATCACTCTGCATTGCTAATGATGAAGACAATCCTATGATTGATTTGTGCACGATTTTCTTTGTCATAACTACCACTCTCGGGCAAAATCATTTGGTTGATTCTAGCGCACTCAACACGTCGCTCTCATTTTCTCCAACAACAGCTAACTTGAGGCTGCCAAACTTTGAGTCATCCGCAGACTTCGCATCTTTACTGTCTTTCAAAAGAGAGCGGTTCCCCTATTCAAACAAAACTACTGTTACGAATACTTCCTTTGTAGTCATTACTATTCCTCTACTCTTTTACTACCATTTATACTACCCTGTTTACTACTAATTCATACTATCAATACCGTTTTTTTTTTCAATGAGTAATGCTGCTGACTAATTCTTTATCGTTTTGGACCATTATTTGTAATACTTATTCTACTAATATTTCTACTACTAATTTCACTGTCATTTCTGTTATTAATTTTTTCAATAATTCTACATCTTCCGCATCTATTTTTACAAACAAACAAAAAAACACGAATTCTACTACTTTTTCCGCTCCTAAAACTGCGACTAATGCCACTTAACTGGGAATATTGAACTGTTTTCTCTCTTATGTCGAAATCAATTAATTTAGACTTGAATTTTTAATCTCAACGAGCTAATGGGAAAAGTTTTTGATTTTCACTTAAATTGCTTTAGCTACCAGATTAACTTCTCTGCTACGCTGTGAGTATTCATTAAAAAACAGCTTGAAATAATTACTTTTACAAATTTCATCAATTAAAATGCTATCTTAAATAAAAAAAACATCATCAAATTTGGTTGTCTAAAGCTTTTAGTAAGCATATTTATAATTAGAAGTAACATTTGTTAAACGTGAAAGTTCTGTGAAGCAAGCTAACAGATCAAGTCAAGTTACAACAACAGCTACATATACACATCGTTTTCAACTGTTTTTACGACATTTAAATTTATATAAAACCTCAGTAACATTTGGTAGTAACAAGCTTTCGATATAAAATCATAGGTTATATGACATGTCCTTCTTTTGCTTTGAAAAGTCAAGGTCACATAGCAAAGTGACAGCCTGTCAAGCAACAGGCAGCACAATTTTTCCTATTTCTCAAAACGCAAAATGTTTCTTGGTCATGAGGAGTCAAAAGTAACAAATAAGCATAAAAGCAGCGCCATTAAATTATAAATAATTCAACACAGCTAAATTGAAACTAAATTGTAATTTGCTGTACGTACCCCGCTTAGCGCTGACATTGCACTTATTTCATAGCTTTTTTTCATGCACAGTTTAAGCTGGCATACTTTCAGGCACTAATTAAAAATTAAACTTTTGTAAGCCAAACACTTGATAAAATTTGCGGGTACATGACATACGATTCAGAAGCTTCTGCGTGCGTGGAAGGTAAAAACTAATTTCGAAAAGCATACAAATATGTACCAATTGGGCATGCTAGCGCATACTTTTAGGCGTATTGCACAAACTATGCAAATAAGCCTCACATGTTTGCATTCCCCTCTTATGCTTCAATTACCTCCACCTCTTGTAAAATGCAAAACTGCTACTAAAAGCGATTAGCGCACAATTAGTCACGCTTTAATTACCTCAAACTATATGAGCAGCTGCGCCTTAAAGTGTGCATTAACTTAAAGTGAAGAAGTAAAGTTTTCCAATTGCAGGTATAATAAAAGTAGATAAAACAAATTGCCTGGAAAATGAAAGCGCAAACTTTAAATAAGTATTTATAACAGCCTAAAGTAAAGCAATAATCCCCGTTAAGCATGGCATATTTAGAGGCGCAATCAAGCTAATAGAAAGCCATAAAATGAGTGCTTAGGCAGAGGTAGTCAGAGATATAAAAAAGCAATTACTGCATGAAACATTCACTCAAAGAACAATTAAAACAAAAACAAGATCAAAGGGAATATGCAAAAACTATGGTTGGTAATTTCTAAGCTACTTTTAGGCGTTTGATACTAATTAAGTTTATTATGAGGCAGTTGAAATACAAATTGTTCATTTCATCTTTATATTTTCTTATTATTGCCATAAAGCGAAAGAATGCTGAAAAAAAGCTATGTTCTGGTTAAATTGTGCTTAGTTACGTTAAATGTGTTGCATATTTTTAGGCTTATAAAAATAAAATAATTTTTGCATATATACTACTTATTCCAGATTGCTAAGCTGTCGTACAACTCGCTAGTTCGATTGAATTACTAGATCATATACCGTTTTTGGAAGTGCTTTAAAACTCTTAAACAAAAGAAAGCTCCATTGTGCAGGTATTCCAAACAATACCGCTCTTTTTTGCCATTCTGTCAAACCAATTTTCCTAGAAGTATTTAATAACCATTACTTTAACTAAAATAAAAGCATCATCTTCCGTAAATTACATGTTTCTTTTTGTTATTCTGTCAAAATAGCGTATAAAGCAAAATCGCTTCTCCTGTGCGCCTCAATGTGTGCACTTCATTGGCTGTGTGCACTAATTGCACTTGTTCACTATACTATTATGATTTAACAACTGCATTGTACTAGTACTAGGAAAAGTAGCTGGAATAATCGAGCACTCTACTTGGCATGGCAACATTCATTGTTGCATACTTTAAGACGCTTTTTAAATGCATGTAAGTGTACTTCCCATAAAAAGGCACAGCAGTTGTGTGAGCTTTAAAATCCTTTTAATGTCCAGTTTTGAATTTAAGCACTCGCGTTGTATGCATGCTGGCATGCTTAGACACCAAACTACTTCGTCGTTGAGGAGGTTTCTTTACTCTAAAAATATCACTGAGTAATATGACATTGGCGCCCAACATAGAGCGCATTGTTTCAAAGAAAAATAATCCTTCAGGTCCCTTTTATTCGCGGAACAAAAGGAGGGTTCTTTTTTACTTACTCTAATAATTTAGCTGTGTGATATTATATTGGCGCCCCACCTCAGCCTGAAAAAATATGGGAAAAGAGTAAAAATACAACTACAAATACTATAAAAAACAAAAATACAAAATTATATATGTATAAGTAGTCATGTGCCTTGTACAGCTAAACAAACGCATATGTTACGCTGCGCATACGTGCGTGAGAGCGCAGTTTAAAAATTGTCGAAACCCACTGTAGCTCGTTAACGGTATTATTTCGCCATTATGGTGCAACTTTTGGTAATTTCATGATTATGCTACTTGTTTGCTTTTATTTAGATTAAAATCAGCGTACAATACACGTGCGATTTTTTTTTGGCATTGTGCTCGTTAATCTCCGCATAGACATTATCGACATAAACGTGAGCAAATAAGGCAGATTTGGTAGTCAAAGAAATATTCATGGGTAGCTATTTATTATGTGTTGAGACAAAAGCAGTATAGGAGTGATGGCTGTTTGAGGGTGAGGTGCAAGAGTAAAGAAGAAAATCGATTGTGCGTGAGTCATGTGTACTATGAGCAGGAGTTAGTTGAAGGTGAGTAAGCTAATCAAATCGGTCCGGGCCTTTCGCTTGTGGCTGTGGCTGCTAACAACCGTTTGGGGTAACAACGCTAAGAAAATTATACTTTGTTGTATTAAGTCAATGTATTTTACGGATGAGTTTGAACAAGTTGATACAATATTTATTATAAGGTATTGTGGCGAATATTAGCAATTTCGATACATCACTATGCCGCTAGTAAATAAGTGCTACACAACAACAGCAAGCCATATACACATACACTCATACATAGAAGAAAACGAAGAATATTTCACATACATAATTAGCAGCTAAGAGCGAAGAGAATATTTCACACACACTTAACCAGCAGCTAACAGCGATGAGAATATTTCACTCACATGTAGATGGCAATGGAGTGCGCTTATGGCCTTACATAAACAAGAAATAAATAAGCACCTATCCGAGACGGCTGTTCGCGAAAAGTCTAGACCCTGGGAGAAATGGGTGAACAAGGCGAACAGAGAAAATAAAAGCAGCGCAGTCTAAACGATGGTCAATCAGTTGGATTCTAATACGCCATAAGTGAAGTGCGTGAGCAGTCTAATTGTGAAGTGTTACTACCAAAGTAGTATAAATAAAGAATCTTTTGTGTACTGAATATTTGCGTTACTTATTCGATAGCTCAAAAATTCGAACGATAGTAGGATTGCAGAATAATCAAGAATTTCTGTATATTCGTTACATTTGGTGTCAAAAATGGAATTGTTGAATACATTTCGTAGTTTTAGAGGACAGCAAGCACATGGCCAAGTTGAGAGAATTGAAGATCCAGCAACTGAAAAAGGAGTAGCAGAACCGTGAGTTGAATACAACGGACAATAAATCTGCACATCAGGCACGACTACGAGAGGTTATGGACTGGGAAGGAATTAACATGGAAGAGTATGTCTTTCATACTGATAGCGACGAGACAACAACACCGCAGATCATGCCGAACAAAGACTTGAACATGATAATGGCTGCAATATCGGCACAAAAGTCCACAATATCTTCACAATTGGAAGTACAGAAAACTTATATGTCATCACAACTTGAACAAGAGAAGATTTACATGTATTATATGACAACCCAACTGGAATCGCAGGACACACGTATAACATCCAAGATTGAAGCACGAGAGACGCGTATTTCAGAAATGTCGGCACAAATGTGGAAGAACAGAAGACGCATATGACATCTCAGTTGGCCGAGCAGTTTAAAGCACAAGAGGCTCATATTTCTTAGTAGCTGGAAGCACAGGTGTCAAGGGTATCATCTAAGCTGAAGGCACTGGATAAAAAAATTGTATAACTCTAAAATAAAACTGATGCCGAGATAGGAATTTTGAGATATCGTATACAGGAGTAATCCAAAAGTACAAACTCCATCCTTTGACGGTTCTGTTCCCTTCCAGGTTTTTAAACTACAATTTGAAAAGACCGCAGCAGTGAACAGCTGGAATTCTGAAGATAAAGTTGCTGCATTGTTCGTTAAAAGGGCCTGCTGCTGAAATCTTATAGATGATTCCTGAGGGATTATGAGGCATTGATAGGCGCTCTAGACAGGCGATATGGAAGCGAGCAAAGGAGACAGATACACCAAATGGAGTTTTTGAACCGCTTCCAGAAGGCTTGTGAAACAATGCTAATATTCGCCACAGTATAAACTGGATATGGTAGTTAGTAGTTTTTTTAAATCGCTTCTTGATTTTTTTTTACAAATTTTTTTTGTAATTTTTTTGTTGGGAATATTTTTTGTAAAATTCTCTTTGCTTTTTTTTCCCACCAATTTTTTTAGAATTTTTTTTTTTTTCATTTCACTTTTCTTGTTTATTCACACACACACAACTGCCATTTTATCGAGTTTTTGGTTGTACTATGCTCAATTTCACAGCATTTGGCATTTACTATCAAGTTGTAATGTAATTTGGCATGACAGACAGTGATACAGTGCTGCACACATTTGGAGACACATACGCTTACGCACGAGTTTTCTTGCTTAATAAATAGCATATCACAGACTTTAGCAAAGTTCACAAACACACTAACGTTTTTTTTTCTTTTTTTTTTTTTGTCTTCTTGCCAGTCCCTGGCGGCTGTACAAATTGCTGTCACATGGTTAAGATTAATACCACCACATATTTGTGTGCACACACACTTACTCATGTACTTGCATATGTATCAAGATATTGGAAGATATATACACCTTAGCATGAATGATAACTTTCCTTATTATGTATCTTGCGTTTTTAAGCAACCCACCTTTGCCCCTCTCATCAGTAATCACTTGCTTGTTGTCAGCTTAAGTTTAGCATACTTTTGTGCTGTGCCCTTTAAGTTACGTCTGACATTAATGTTTCACTTAAAGTAAGCAAACGCAAAGAAAGCAACGACAAGAAGACTGAAATAATGGAAATTACTCATTCTAGAAGTTGATATCTCTCGTAGCTGAACCCGGTTTGGAGGCTACTTGATTTCGGCCTTAAAGCCATACTCAGTATAAATTTTTGTTTTGAACTCGAAAATACCCAGGAAAGGTAGGAAAAGGAAATTTCCCGGTACTTGCCCATATACATCAAAGAAGTAGAACTCAATTTGCATCATTGTCTATATAATTGTGTACGACCAGGAAGAATAGTTTGGATAAGGTTCCCAAAGCTCATTACTTTATCTATCCTCTGAGGAGCCATTGAACATCCGTTTGCTGGTGAGCCTAGGTGAACACTTTACAGCCTAACAAGAAAAAAACTCTTGGCGCGCTTTACGTCCGGAAAGATTTAGGCCGAGCTTCTCCTCCAATTTGCGTAGTACTCCTTTGCATGTTAAATGCCGACTCCGAACAGTATCTGCAATGCAAAAACATTTTTACTGATATATATAAGCTTTTCATGGCAGAAATACAAGCAAGATTTTATTTCGTAAGAAGCAGCCCCCTATACAAACTTTTTATATATAATTCAGTGCAGATTGTACATTCGGCTCAGAACCTGCTCCATAAAATCACATTCGAATGAAAACTATAAGACCATGGGAAATATGTATTGGCCTTCAAAAGCCCATTATTAGGAAAGGTAGTTTATGACTTCATAGAAACCAGATCTGATGTTACCACCATCCAAGAATGGTCCGGATAAGGCAAAGAAATGTGACCATTAAGTCTTTGCGATATCTACCGAGCTGATGACTTCAAATGAAATTGTGGGTAAGGAAAGTTTAAAATACTATCCCCATAGTCGGAAAGTTCGGTCCTCACAACAGACATACATATCCTCATATTTTAACGCATGGGAAACCAAAGCAAGGCAAGGAAAGGAAAAAAGGTTAAGAGTGGAAAGGACAGATAAGAGCTCTTAACCGAAACCGGACTCTATTTTGTCTCGAAATATTGCCTGCTATAAGGAAAATATGTGGACCCAATCTTATCACTATCCAGTAATTTTTCTACGAGTTATGGCTCTCGAAAACATTAGTCATAAAAGGGACCGTGCCACGCCCATTTTCACAACTTTGAATTTTTTTCCTATTTCTTGTTATAATTACACTTGGGTGAAAAGAAAAATATATAACTCTAGTCAACAAGAGAAATTACTTTGAAGTCTAACTATTTAATTTAGATGTATTTTGGCCCCCTAAGTACAAAAACACCCAAAATTTTAAATTCTATGGATACAATTTTTATTTTTATTTTTTTCTAAAATCACGAATTTTCACAGAGGTCTTTCCATTTATTTTATCATATCTTGGAAATTACTTATCTAAATTCCTTGAGAGAAACCATTGGATCCATTTGGATTCACCGCAAAATTTTCTTCAAGTCTTGATAAGAAATTTTGTTTATATGATCGACGGTTGTGGAGTTATTCACATAAAAATATAAAAAAAATTTCTTCAAAAATTCATAAAAAATCTAAGGTTTTAAAAACTTACCAATTTTATTTCGTAAAAATACATGAATAAATGTTGGTTTTATTGACAATAAAGTGAAAATACCCAATTTAGCGAAAATTTTGCATATCAAGCCTGTTATAGTTTTTTACAAACAAATTATTTAGGTATGACATTTTGCGCAACTTTGTCTTTTTAAAGCTTACTACGGGCATCGCCAGAAATGAGAAAACTCCATAATGACACTCAAGAAATTTTTCCCCGTCAATTTTTCTTAAGGCAAAATGCAGATCATAAGAAAAAGTGCCTCATACTGTATGGAAAATTTAAGTTGCCAACGCGGGTTTTCGTAAGAATGAAATATGGTCATATATATTTGTTATCAAATAAATACAACTTTTTCCTTGAGGCATTTCTTGCGATGTTCTTAGAATGCTTAAATCATAAAAACAAAAAAAATCAAATTATCACTCCGTCATAGAAACTGTTATACCTACCTACTGAACATCCCAGCTTGCACAGGCCATATAGCATATGAAGTTTTTTTGAAAAACCCTTTTTTTCATACCCTTTCGCAGGTAGTGGTTAAAAAATTTACAGACTCATTAGATGCCTGCCCTGTATGGTATATTGTCGTCGATTGTGACAAACTTAACGAAAAAAAAGATACATACTTTTGAAAATCGAAGTGGCCTGCGACTATTTAAAGTAATTCATTTAGTTCATTCAATGTTATTTAACTAGCATTCCTGATCGCCAAAAGTCAAGTTGTCAACAACAGCAAAATACTATTAATTGGTTTATGAATTTTAAAAAAATGAATAATAACAGTAGAAAATTTGTCTGCAAAAATTACCCGAACATATTTTGTTATGTATGTGGTCTTTACACTACAGCAAAAGGACGGAGAAATTTCACTATTTCGCTACAAAATTCATGTAAGGATTATTTTAAAATAGATTTTGAGAATTTGAGCCAATATTGGACGCCAAATTCAATTTGTGATAGCTGTATATATATTTTAATGAAATGGAAATCCTACCCTCAGTAAGTAACGATTACATTTATTAATTAAAAATATTTATGGTACTCATTTTTCACAGAGAAAACATGCAAAAAACCTATGATGTGGAGAGAAACATGTTATCCTACTGTTACTTTTATTTAAGTAAAAAAAAGGATTTGGAAAACATGATTTGGTCTTATCCCACGATTTCAGCTGGTAGTTTTACTCTTCCCGTGCTAGATTCAGATGGAGTTCCACGTCCTGAAAATCAACATGATACGTATACTGAAGTTCCTCCATCGCCTATTTCTTCGTCTTCAAAAATCTCCAGCGTATCAGATGAATTTTGCCCAAAGCCTCTGACACAGTCCTTGTTAAACGATCTTATAAGAGACCTAGAGCTTCCAAAAGATAAGTCAGAGCTACTTGCATCCCGTCTAAAAGAAAGACATTTATTAGAAAAACAGGTTACGATAACTACCTATCGTGAGCGACATAAGCCATATGCTTGTTTTTATAGAAATAAAAACAATATATGTTTTTGCTATGATATAACTGGACTTTTTGGAAAGCTTGGCCAAACATATGACGCAAGTGAATGAAGACTATTTATTGATAGTAACAAAGAAAGCCTTAAAGCAGTTTTATTACACAATGTCAATCAGAAGCCATCAATACCCATCGCTCACGCCGTAAATATGAAGGAGACTTATGAAACCATGTCCAAACTTTTAAAATATATTCATTATGAAAAACACGATTGGAAAATATGTTGCGACTTGAAAGTTGTAGCTTTACTAACTGGACTGCAAGGTGGTTACACAAAACATTGTTGTTTTCTTTGCCTTTGGGATAGCCGAGATCGAAGCGCACATTATGCAAGGAAGGACTGGCCAGCAAGAACCAATCACGAAGTAGGCACACACAATATAAAATATGCTGCTCTAATAAAAAAGGAGAATGTGATTTTTCCGCCATTACACATCAAGCTTGGATTAGTCAAGAATTTTGTTAAGGCGCTAAACAAAAATGAAAAAGCATTCGATTATATTCAAACAATATTTCCAAAATTATCCGCTTCAAAAATTTCTGAAAGTGTTTTTGATGATCCACAAATCCGAAAACTACTACAGAGCTCAACATTCGAGACGTTACTATCACCCGATGAAAAGGCTGCTTGCAATTCATTTAGGCCGATTGTTTCAAAGTTTTTAGGAAATAATCGGGGTCCAAATTATAAGGAAATCATTTCTGATTTATGAGGTGGGTTTGGCCAAAGGCTGAGGTATGCTCAAGTCGATCTAGAGTCGGATGGATGTCCCACTTCCCCCACCTAAATAAATACACAGTAAATTAGTACCATCGGCAGAACCGACCTTGTAACTTTTACCCCCCGTCGACCCAAAGGGAGTCCCTGGAATAAGTGTTAGGGCTGCCCAATAGGCCGGGGGGGAGTACCATCGGCAGAACCGACCTTGTAACTTTACCCCCCGTCGACCCAAAGGGAGTCCCTGGAATGTATTTATATTGGCTCGGGCCGTGTGCCAGGGTAGTGGCGAAATCCGCCCCGCCACTGGCGTTGGGACGGGTTTCCTTCCTACCCGAGAAGGCTGCTCGTGCATTACCTTTCCAGTGAGTATAAGGGATGTAAATCCCGTCATACTCGCCGGAAATGTGGGTAAACCGGCAGGGCGCCCGATAAGCAGGGGGGCGTACCATCGGTGGAACCGACCTTGTAACGCACCCTCCTAACCCAAAGGACACCCCTTGTCGACCGCCGATGGCGGCCGATACGCACTTCACTTACCTACGGCGAAGTGTGCCTGGTGTATTCCGGCCAATCATTATATTCATATGTAACTATGAACACATTGAGAATTATGCTCGCATTGTCGCGCACAGCGCGCCACGAACGAAAATTCCTAAGCATTGTGCGTTCACCATCGCTGGCTTGTCTAGTGCTTGCGCGATGGTTGTTGGGCCAGTATGTACGTATATGTATGTCGGTACATACAATACTAGGGGTGGGCAGTAAATGGAAAATATAACGTTAGGGGTGGGCGCTAAATGGGAAATAGATATTGTGGCGTAGCATTTGCTACGTTACAGATTTACTAACCAACTATTCGAAAATCGGTAAGTAGGAATATGATATGAGTTTTGTATATTCATCGTAATTGTAACCTCTAAATTACATATACATATAATTTCAGGTGCAAACATGTCTCTAAAAATGCATTTCTTACACTCCCATTTGGATTTTTTCCCTTCAAATCTTGGTGATGTCAGTGACGAGCATGGAGAACGATTTCACCAACAACTTAAGTCAATGGAGGAGCGTTATCAAGGATTCTGGAGCGAAAATATGATGAGGGATTATAATTGGTTTCTTATACGAGAATCAAATTCAGAAAATTACAGTAGACAAGCAAAAAGCAGAAACTATTTTTAAATATTTCAAGTACTAAATTTTGTAGAATTTCTTTAATAAAGGTATCTTAAATAGCTAAATAAACAAAAATATTAAAAATACGTATTTTCCCTTCATTCACTTAATTGCTAATAATATTACCGTTTATCCATGGATTTTCATGAAGTAAAGCTTGCCTTATTTGGAATGTTCACAGTTTTAATCTAATAAAAGTTGTAAGTTTTTGTCTCTTTTGATTTTTTACGAATAAAAGTGGGTGTGGTCCTTAACCGAATTCGTTAATTTTTCTTCGAAGCATTCTTATAGTAAAGGCAATCTCTCTGCCGAATTTTGTTATGATAAGTTTAACGGCTTTTTAATTTATGATTAACGAGCCGGACCTATGCGCATCTTGCGCAACAAATATAAAAGTCTCATATCAAATATCAACAGAAATCAGCTGTTCTATCAATCAAACATTTATAAACTTACATGCGCTCGCGCTGCCATCTGGCGAATGTTAGCAACTGCCGGTAATGCAGTGTTATTTCTAATCAAATATTCAAAATAGTGCCATAGTACAAATAGATTTCTTTTTATGCTCACAATCGTTTATTTTTAACAAATTATTTTAATAAAATATAGCTAAACAAACGCACTACGACTAAGAATGCCCAAAGCTCGCTAATAGCACGAATCTCCATCTTTACAACCAAAACTTTATTTATAGATTTGGATACCAAATAAAAACGAAAAAGGGACCTGTACATAAAAACAGCAATTAGAAATAATATATAAGAGAGTATTTGTAAAATAGATTTTATTACAAGTGGGCGGTGCCCTACACGCATTTTCAAAAATGTTTTCAAATTTTTATCAAGAGACTCAAATCAGTTCACACAACAAATTTCAACATTCTAGGTGTATTATTCACTAAATAATCAGGTTTTTTTGTATTTTCCAAAATGTTATACCTATATATAAAAAGTGGGCGTGGTTATCATCCGATTTCACTTATTTTAAATACCAATATATAAACTGTAGGGTTAATAAACTGTAAGGTTTAATAATTTAGGTGTAAAGTTTTAATGTTAAAAATATATAATTATGTACAATATAGAATTCTTTTGTCGCAGACGAAAAAGCCTAATTATCGTTAAAGCTTACAATGAACTTATAAAGTGTTATATTTCTTTAGAGTCAATTTATTGTTTACGTTTTAGTTAATTTTATTAACCAATAATAAAAGCTTATTTTTAAAAAAGTTTTTTTTTTCTTTAATTTTATTTTTTACTTTTTAGTTCGTTTTATTAACAAGTAATAGAAGCTTGTTCTTAGAAAAGCCTTTTTCTTAAATTTAATTTTAATAGGAATTTTTTTAAATTTTTAGTAGGGTAAAATATTGTTTAAATTAGTTCCGTAATCTTTACTTAGTTATTTGTAACGTTTCTCATTCTATCCATTTCTTTTAATGCATCAACTTACTTTTTAGTTAATTTTATTAGCCAATAATAAAAGCTTATTTTTAAAAAAGTTTTTTTTCTTTAATTTTATTTTTTTCTTTAATTTTATTATATCATAATCCGAATATATTGGGGCATATTCATAATCGAAATAAAATGTGACTAAGTTAGTTGAAGCATTTTTGACAGAGAGCACATATAAAATTATGTCAAACAGTGTTAAATAACTTAACTTTGCCTATGCCGCGTTCAGTTTACAACTACTTATTGCAGATCTCTCATCTGTGGGTTAAATCTGTTTTAAAATAAATTTCTACTTTCGCTTAGCTAAAATTCCATCGCCAAAAATCTGTAAAACAAAATGAAGTGCGCAGAAAAGTATGCAACACTTACCGATAATAGCCTAACGGCGTTAGCGTTCGTTGTATCGCAGAATTTTTACACTTTGAAAATGACGGCTGTTGTTTGCAAGGTTGCATTCCTTTGAGTCTTCGTTTTCACCATCTGGATTAACAAAGTCATGAGCCTGGACATTCGTGCAATTTTAGTGATGTAAATTGCATGGCGCCAGCGCCAATGCGGTGCCAGCACAATGGTAGCTCATTGACGAAATGACTCCAATCGAATATTTGACGTTACTTAGTAGTGAGTGCGTAGTACATTTCACTTGCGCTATTGATTGAAACGACTTTTGTGTGTCAGGCACGAGTTTGGTGTTATTGGCGCTACTGGCAATGATGACACTGAGCTGATGGCGGTAGCGCTGGTAGTTCAGCTTTTGAGTTGTATATTTTAAATTTAATGCACAATTAATATGGGTGTGTTTGAGCGGCCAAATAATAACAGTAGTATTGCTAAAGTGCTGCTAAGTTGTTGGAATGTCGCTAATTTCCTAGCGATTATCAATAGATTGTCAATATTTCGTTCAACGGGCACGCGTAATTGCCACATCTGCTCAAATTTTCCAAGTTTTTCCATTCTTGATTTAACTTAAGCTATTATGCCAATATTTTTCTGCCTGTTTTTTTCAAATACGTAATTTTTCCAAAAGCAAAATAAATTACAGAAAAGATTACAGAGTTAAACAGCCTTAAAAATTCAGCTATGTTGGTTATACACAGAAATACAACAGAGGGTTGTGTCTCCGCTTTTCGCAAGCGTTGAGATTCACCACGCGTGACACGCGTGATTCACCACATCCAAATATCACAATCCACGGATAGGTACCGGCGGGTTTGTATGGGACTTAGGCTGTTATGCCAAAGTAAATACATATCTTTACCGATAACTGTGTTATCGATTAATTTATCGAATTCTAACAAAGTAATATTGCATTGTCATCGGAGTTATACATGTGTGCAAAATTTCAGCTCAATCGGACAACGGAAAGTGTATCAAATTTAACTTGCAAGATTCCATTACAGACAACAAAAGTGAAACTAAATAAAAGCTTATAAAAATCGCCGATTTTTTGAAATGTTTGTATGGTGAACCCCCAGGGGGGTTCCAGGGGGTGTGCCACTGGCATCGGTGGGTCGGGCCTCCAAAGTTAGTGGGGGTCTGCCATTTAGAGTGCTCCAATCGAGTCCAAATGTATGACCGACCCCCACTAACTTTGGAGGCCCGACCCACCGATGCCAGTGGCACACCCCCTGGAACCTCCCCCTGGGGGTTCACCATACAAACATTTCAAGAAATCGCCGGTTTTGCACTTTACATGCACCTTACCCCCAGGGGGGTTCCAGGGGGTATGCCACTGGCATCGGTGGGTCGGGCTTCCAAAGTTAGTGGGGGTCGGTCATACATTTAGACTCGATTGGAGCACTCTAAATGGGTCAAAGTGGGGTTTTTCAAAATTTACCCTTACCTGGGGGGGGGGGGGGGGGGGGGGGGGGGGCATCAGTATTCGTTTTAGAGGTATGGTTCATTCGGCAAAGTTTCTTATTTTGATCCCTAGAATACGATTTTCACAGAGCAATGAGCGATTTTTAAATCGACCCGCCCTACTGTACAACCAACCGTTATCTTACCAAAGTTTATATACTCTGTGTGCAAAGCACGCTAAGTATGAAAATTCAAGTCAATTTTAAAACTTTGGATATATCATATTAAAATTTTAATTTATGAAAATAAATTTATTGTATATCTATTTGCGTAATCTTATTCGACATTTTGCGGCTCTTAATTACATCTCATATTACCAATTACACATAAATTGATATTAATTAACAACAAAAGAGCTAAGCAAATATTTGTCTATTTTTCGGTAGACCATGACGTATACGCAACGCATATTTAGGTATTAATCAGTAAATGAGTTGGTTTTTCTCTTTTTATCCTTTTTGTTTAATAATAACAAAGCAATGCAAGAGAAATTATGTCACATATACAGTACCGTCTGAAAATATTAGAACAAGATAAAAAAGA
Source organism: Eurosta solidaginis (assembly GCF_040869045.1). Taxonomy (NCBI): domain Eukaryota; kingdom Metazoa; phylum Arthropoda; class Insecta; order Diptera; family Tephritidae; genus Eurosta; species Eurosta solidaginis. The sequence goes on from NC_090322.1 coordinate 12,011,274, forward strand.
TGTTGATGTTGAAATAGCCTCAGAATTGTATTTTTCCAGATAGAAAATGGTCAAGCGAAAGGAAAATAACCAAACTTTTGAAAATATCTCTGTCTTCAGTTCATACGGCCAATAGAAGATATCGGGAAACTGGACAAAATACTAACAGAAAACGATCTGATCGACCAAGAAAGACAAATCAAAAAATCGACAACAAAATATATGCAATAAGTAAGGCCAATCGACGGAAATCTGCATCTTCTACGGCCAGTAAATAAACAGAAAAGACTGAAGTTCGCTCAAGAACATATTGACTGGACGATGGATCAGTGGAAACCATTTTTATGGTCAGACGAATCAAAATTCGAACTTTTCGGTAGCCATAGGCATCAATATGTTCGCAGAAATATCAATGAAAGATTCAAAGCAGACTGCATTGTGCCAACTGTGAAACATGGCGTTGGCTCAGTGATGGTGTGGGGCTGTGTTGGTCAACTAAAAAAAATTGAAGGAATTATGAAAAAAAGAGCAGTATCACAGTATACTCTAACGTCATCTGGCACTAATTTGATTGGTCGTGAATTTACGAACAAGATAACTATCCGAAACATACATCAAAACATTGTACTTCTTATTTAGAACGAAAAAAAGACGCAGCTGACCTTGATACAATGGAGTGGCTACCAAAATCCACCGATTTAAATCCCATCGAGCTATTGTGGGAAGGATTGAATCGACGTGTGAGAGATCTAAAGCCAACAAGCCTTACTGACCTCTGGGATTGTTTGAACGAAGCGTGGAATAATATTTCACATCAAACACTTCAAAAACTCATCGAAAGAATTCCGAAATTGTGCGCTGCAGTCATCAAAGAAAAAGGTGGCCATTTTCAAGAAAATCGCTTAAAGTAACATACTAACTGTTTTCTTATAAATTTTGATGGAACTTTCAGTAAAATTCATTAAAAATGTCTTCGGATCATATAATTACGTTGAATGTACAAAACTATTGCGAATATGTGAATATTATTAACAAATGATATGATAAACTGACAAAAACAACTTTTTTCATCTTGTTCTAATACTTTCGCGCTGCACTGTAGTCACACTTAAAATAAAGTTTATAAATATGAAAGTTTTGTTAACTTATTAAAAATAAAAATACCTAAATATTAGCTTGTTACCGATTTGTTGTGTAAATGTTGTCGGTTTTTTTTCAACAAATTTTTTATTGTAATTGATATTAGAGAAATTTTTTATTGATATTAGAGAAAAATTGTAAAGTTAACAAACGATGGTTACTAGGACATGTTTCTGAATTTCACTTCTTCATCAGCTAGCTTCTCGGGAGCTGAGTATTGAACTCGAATCTCCAACATTCATACTTCATACTGGTGTACTAGTAATGCTCCGCTGTTCGCTTTGCAATTGGTCTCTAAGTATTGCGGGTTTGCTGCTATTCCTTTTATTCACCATTTATATACATACTAATTCTGTATGCTATTTAATCATAATGCAATTTTTCTCTAAATCAATAACAAAAACAATTCTATAAAACAATATGAGCATGTCTCGCTAATTAAATACAGTAAAATATTTTGATTTCTTATCAAAGAGTTATCTATTTGATATTACAAAGTTATCGATTTTTTATCGAAGTGTAACCAATTTGCTATCGACTTGGTATTGACGTCTCATTGGTTTGTTACGAGGTAGATACTGAAAAAACTAAACTACAAAATCGATGATATGACGACAATAACTCGCCGATAATAATTTCTGTCGATGATAAGTCGATAATAAAACAACTTATCGGCATCGATTGTTACAGATAAGAAGCCGACGAAGCTCCTCTTAAAAAGTCCGAAATTAGATGTTTCTACTAAAAGTCTGTTGAGGTTTAACTTCAACGCCTGAGCGAGCTGTAGTTACCTCAAAAACCCACCGCCAACGCGCAGAGGTCCGTAAATCTTTCGAAGAACTTTTCACGCTCAGCGCTGCTTCATGTGATGTTGTCATGGTCTATGCTTCTGCACTATATAGCAAGACGGGTACGAAAGGTGACTTGTAGAGCATAATTTTCGTTTGCCGCGAGGGGGGACTTTACTTTTCAATTGCTTAACTAATCCAAAGTGGCTTTTAATTGCAAAATTGGTTCTTTTGAATCCGCCTAATTTATTTAAAAGTGAAAAATTATATAAACTTTTTGAAACAAGTAAGGGTTCTAAGTTCGGCTGCAACCGAACATTATATACTCAGCGTGAGCTTCAGTTGCGCAGTTCATTTCATATAAATTGCTTTTCTACATAACACGTGGTAACGTCCATTTAAAAACAAAATGTCTCCCAATTTCCTCTTATAACAAAACTTGGTAAGTGAAATATCATTAATACAATACTATTTTTCGCTACGATATATGTAGCTTATTATTCTAGTCTACGCCCCTTTTAAAATTGTTTTATATAAATGTGGGTGGTCCTTTACCTTTCTCGTCCATTTTGTCTAGAAATATTTCCTGCTATCCAATCTTATCACGATCCGGTAATTTTTCTGCGAGTTATGGCTCCAGAAAACATTAGTCATAAAAGGGGCGGTGCCACGCCCATTTTCAAAAATTTCAATTTTTTCCATTTCTTGTGATTATTTCACTTGAAAAAAAATATAATAGATATAAAGCTTTTTTTGCAAAGTTATAGCTTATTTTATTTGTCCATGACCACTTTAAAAAGTGGGCGCTGCCACACCCATTTTCAAAAATGTTTGCAAATTTTTTTCAAGAGTCTCAATTTCAGTCCACACGTCAAATTTCAACATTCTTGGTGTATTATTTACTAAATAATCAGGTTTTTTGTGTTTTCCAAAATGTTATATACATAAAAAGTGGGCGTGGTTATCGTACGATTTCACTTATTTTCAATACCAATCTATTCTGGGTCCATATAAACCCTTATACCGAATTTGGTGAAGATAACTCAATATTTGCTCCAAGTTATCGTGTTAACGGACGGACAGATGCACGGACGGACATGACTTGATGCATTTTTTTTTTCGAGACTGAAGATTTTGATTTATGGAAATCTATAACTATATACCTCGATTCCTTTGCACCTGTACAACCAAACCGTTATGTTACCAAAGTTTATATATTCTGTATGCAAAGCACGTTGAGTATAAAAATTAATGTCAATTTTAAAACTTTGAATATGTCAGATTGAAACTTTAATTTATGAAAATAATTAATTGTATAACTATTTGCATAATCCTATTCGACATTTTGCGGCGCTTAATTAGTGCTCATATTACCAATTATACAAAAACTTAAACTAACAACAAAGCAGCTTAGCAAATATTTGTCTATTTTTCGGTACGCCATGGCGTATACGCAACGCAGAATTTAGCATAAATCAGTAAACGAGTTGGCTTTCCCTTTTTAGCCTTTTTGTTTAATAATAACAAAACAATGCAAGCGAAATAATTTGACATATAAAAAAGGTGGATTAAACACTGAAAAAAATTTGATTCATTAAATTTTAGAAAATTTATTCAAACGAGATTGAAAACATTTTTACTTTTCGTTTTAATGAAGCATTTGATTTTACTTACGTTCGTTGTTCTGTAATGCACTCCAATCAATTAATATCATTTAATTACACTTGCATATACTGCACACAAATGCAGCAGCAGTGCAACAAAAATGCGTATTATCAAGCAAAATATTTGCAAAGAGACACCAGCAATGAACACAACTCCACGTATTTGTTTCTCTTTTCATTTATACGTGCTGCATATTTGTTATGCAAATGCACTATTTTATTTGAGTATCTGTCAGTTTGTCTGTCTGCATTTGATTCCCATGGATTATGTTAATTTTTATGCCTGCGACTTATACCCCACTGCGCATTACTTTTCTTTATTGAAGTGCCTTTGTACACTTTTCAGTCGCTATCACCATTTTGCATAAAATCTTTCATTTATTCATTTGTATATATTTTTAGAATTCATTTCGTATGCACGCATAATAGCCGCATTATATGTAGCGTGCATTGTAATAGAAAAGCATGACATACATACAAATATAAAAAAAAGCGCCACAACAAAAACTATTATTGCAACAACAAGCAAATATTTCAATTTAAGTCAGTTTGGTTTGTAAATTATAAATCATTTTCTGTGTCGTTTAATTTTGTCATAATTAATTATGCACTCAAACACACACATACACACACACTGGCTCTTTAACATTTACACTTGCACAGCATTTAAACGAACTCTTAGTGCAATTGCAATGCCACTTTGTATAAATTTGTGTCACCTCCCTTGCAGCCTTTCATTGCTCGTGCGCCCCTATTTCGCTTCGCTTTATTGCAAAGAGTTACCAAGTGGGTTAAGTATCGTTTAAAATGTGTTGAATACCTTTTTGTCAGTGGGCATTTAATAATTCATAGTAAGCAACACTCGTTGCTAGTACCAATGAGTTATAGAGTTGGGTAAATAAAAAATGTACTCGCTTTAATGTAGCGAATAGCTTTGTATTAATCGTTTTTATTGCTCAAAAGGCCTGATACGTTTTCTTAAGCTTAGGTTAGATTAAGAGAGTGTGCCTGGGTATTACCCACACTTCCACTCGGAAACATTTTTGTCCTTTGTGAGTGCCCTCAGTAAGTGCAGGGTGGCGGCACATTCGTTTAACCCTATTACCTTGCAGTGGTCCTCAACGAACCACTTGCTTTCCCTGATGAACCCAAGAAGAAGCGAGACATCCACCTTCCCAACCTCTACCAGGCTGTCGAAGAACCGTGAGCCAAGAAATCTGAGCTTTCTTCTTTTCTAGCGGTATATTGACTCCTCTTCCTCCTCATCCTGACTGCTTCTGCAGAGGGAGCTTGTTGGTATTCGCCACCGTCGGAGCATTGGTGCGATAGCACAATGACCTGTGATGACACCCGTAAGTACCCTCACCGCAGATTTGTTCAGTTAGAGAAGGAAGCTGGTGCCTTTCCTATCCAAGCATGGTCATAAGGACCTTGAGACTTCGCAGTCTACCCTTTTGATCCATAGCAAGTCCGTTGCCCTGTTCTCATATTCCTCGATTCTCCCCAGGAGATAATCCAGCAGTGGTCGGCCGTAGCTGTCCACCTCACTTATGCCCAAATCTGAACCTTTCTTATCAATCTCATCTGCGAGTTCATTCCCTTCAATACCACTGTGCCCAGGGACTCAGCAAAGAGACATTGAGATATTGATGGTGCTTTTCCAGTAACAGATCCAATATGTTGCGGTAACAATTTAATAAGACCACATTTAATCTTCTAGATCATAAAGACCCCACTCCCTAATTTAATGAAGAACTTGGGGTCGCCAGAGTCTCACCGGCTAAACATGTGTAAGATACATTGATATTTGTAACAAGATTCACCTCGTGAAGGTTACCAATCGGGTTAGGGAAGTTGCGAAGCTATAACGCTTTGTATTGCACATATGAAACCCCTTGCAACCCTTTTTCACTCGCCAAACAGTGCAACTCGAGCAACTGTGACATGCATAAATGCTTCAGCACTTCATAATGGGAAAACAGCGCCCGACTATATGGCTGAGTCATTAAGGGACCTGCATTTAAACCGCTTCGCTTCATAGGAGGGCGGGCATACCTGTTGGATAATTTGCAGCCGAAGAGCCTTCACAGTATCGGGGTACCTTGGGACGTAAAGATAGCCTTACTACAGCAAGGGATGGTGCTGTGGTTAACGTTTATTTATCGCTCAAAAACTTCGAAACAAAGGATATATGAGAAGGAAAGAGCAACAGGCTTAAAAGCCGGGGAAGAGGAAATCGTTATCAGTGATAGATAATTCGGACGCAGATGGCGAGGAAAGTGTACATTCACTACGCTCGGTAGAGGAGTGGTCTGCCAGCCTGGACAAATTAAGGATGTAACGTGACAGGGAGTTTATTAATTGTGCAGCACTTGGCTTTAGTGGTTGACCCAACCGACCGTTAAAGAGAGCGTGTGACAGTAGACGAATGTCGAAGACGTTCACTAACTAAGACTTTGCTACGAGCAATCATCGATTTTGCAACAATATCGAGGTTTAAAAAGTTCCGAGTTGGAAGTAGAAGCAGGATCGACTTAAGCCGACAAGCATACCTTCAGGATGCAGAAGGGGAAGGACAAACGCAACAGTCCCGAAAATCTAGCCGGCATGACGGCACTCACACTCTAGATCCGGCAAGCAGAGCGAAGGAGAAAACAATCAGGCCCTAGTTTACACCGTTGTCAATTTTTTGGATTATTTTCATAGAAAGCCTCTTGAAAATTAAGGGACTCTTACTTCACTAGATTGTGTTTATTTATTGTTTATTTTCAAAAGGTTTTGGAACTTCGGGTCTCGTAAGAATTCGCTTAAGATCTTCTAGAATGATCTCTGGATTCGAGATATTTTATGAATATTTTCGTCAAGCGTTGTGATTAGTTTGAGATCATTTTGGAATGACTTTTGTACTTTTGAGTAATAAATTTGAAACCTTTTCCTAATGACGTCGGTGCTGCTTCAATAATAGTTCGAATATCTCGGGGTTTCTCTTTCGGAAGTATTTTTCGAATTGTATCCGTTTCGCGATTGTTGGGACTTTTCCGGACTCATATTAGGAATATTTGAGAATAATTTTGATCACATATTGTGGTTATTTAGAGACCATTTTCGGATGCTTCGGACAAGCTTCGACAATACTTTGAGACTTTTTCACGATTGATTTAGTCTTTTAAAGTTTTTCGCAGCAACAAATAAAAATTACGAACTATTTGCCCCCATCGGGTTAGGGGGCTTAGGAGATACCCGCGGCAAGTGTGCCTATCTTAAGAGGCAACTAAATTAACAAATTGATTCAAGGGGCTGTGTACATCGATAACACTACCCAAAGTCTGCGGGGAGTGCCCTTATCGCTTCAACAACGAATTAGTTGCTTTATTCGCACTAATTGTAGCTTTTTTTTTTAATTTTCATTTAAGTGTTCATAGAGAATTTTTAGTGTGCGATACCCCTTAACCATCTTCAATCGGGACTAAAATATATCAGTTATATATTTGACCAAGGTATTTATATGTCAAGGTATGAGACTGGAAAACTGTTTATTTGATCTGCAAAGACCACCTTAATGAACATTTGTATATATATCAACTCATTAATAGCTTAATTGGAAAGCAGCGAAAGAGTTTGTTCTACTATTTGTGTTTAACATACACAGAAAACAACAAAAACACAGTCTGGTTTAATTGGGATTCAAATTCTTCTCATTTAAATGTAAATGATAAGCCATGCAAAGGGTTCAGGGATTCATGCGGCATAAACTCACTTCTATTACAACTTCTGCTGTTTTAGTTCCTTTGCTTTAATTATTTACTCAGCACCTGCCGAATTCCTTTTCCTTGTCCCTCCTTTTATTTCTCTTCTTTCCTGTATCACATTAATTGTTTACAGTTGCCAAAATTTGTAACTTTAATTAACTTTAACAAACAACAATTAAACTCTACTATTTCCCTTTTCCCAGTTCCTTCCTTTATGGGTTGGCTCGCTGACATTTGTCATTTGACAAACAGAGGAAAACATTCCTTCAAATACAAATTCAAAATGTACCAAAATATATTTCCACTCCTTCACCCTAACTACTTCAACCGCCGGTTTCCTCAGTGCTTGCAATACCTGCAATAAAACTCGCTTTCTCACACCCTCTCTTGTCTTTTATCGCTTCGCCTCCTTAACCTTTCTCCTAAAACCATTTTAAGTTTTATCATTCAACAAACTCCAATTAGCTTTCGTACACATTTCGACTTTTGTGTTAATGACTTTGCCCCGTATCATATAAACTCGGTATCTACAGCAGCACAATCTTTGTACATATCTCGACTTCACTACCTGTGCTTCACTCGCACTCGCTCGTATGCCCCAAAGTCTTTTTGCTGAAATGTCAAATGTTTTAATGCATGCGCTTTGACCGTTGACATTTACAATAATAATATTGACACACAAGCTCACTCCAGCTTGCTCAGCGCTCCGTTTTACTAAAAACGTTTTCATTATCTACTTCTGCGCTCATCCAATCATACTCTTTATCCTTATTGTCCTTATTTTCGTTCATCGATGTTAAATTTTATTGCAACCCCTTTAACAGAACTCTTTGCTTTTCATTTACCGTTTTATTAATTGCAGTGCTATGCTTTGCTTTTTGAAGCAAATGGAAAGTGGGTGATATATATGGGGCGCATCAATTCATTCAATTGTAATATTTACTTTGAGTTCGCACCCGCACTCGCACTCGATACTTTTGTATTCATTTCAAATGAACAGTGCAACTGTATGATGTGTCTGTTGAAGGTACACTAATCGATTGACGAAAATTGTGTTCATTGATTTTTAGCCCATTGGCCCAATTATAAGTCACTCGGTACTAGTTGGCGTATAAAATACACGGGAGCAAATTAGTGAATTAGTTTATAATGTAATATCTTCGCTTATATTTAGTTCATGAGACAAGTGTTGCCTGCACATTCATATATTATGCGAAAGTATTCCGAAAAGGAAACAAAAAATAGAAGAAAAGAAACAAAATAGAAGAAAAGAGATAAGGGAAATGTATGTATCATGTATATATAACAGGTGAACATACGTTAAGGTTATGGTAATATTCATACTGTGGCGAATATTAGCACCACTATGCTGTTAGTAAATAACACAACAACAAAATTAGCAAGCGGCTACACTTATGTTCATGTACCCTTTAAAGCAAGCAACCACACTTATGTACAAGGCAACGAAGAATATTTCATACATATAACCAGTAGTTTGAAGTAGAGAGATTATTTCACATACATATATGTAGCCGGCAGCTAAGATCAGAAGTTAATACTCACACATACACACGCATATGGTTAGAAGAAAAACATAAAGTACAGATATACATACATGTATATAGCTAAATAATCAAGCATGTGATACAACTGTTCTAGAAGGCATGTTTGTGAAATGTTTAGACCTTAGGAGAAATATGCGAACGAGGCAACAGAGAGTATAAAAGTAGCGCGAGCTGAGGAATAGTAATCAGTTTGAATTAAACACGCTAAGTATAATTGTAATCGTACTACTCCCAAAGTAGTCTAAATAAACACCCTTTTGCAATACTGAATATTGGAAACAGTTCAACGATTGGAGCGTTAGCAGAAGGCGTATAATTATCAGGAGTTCCTCAAAATTCGTTACAATACCTAAGCCAGGGAAATCCGAGCAACTGCCCTCGTCATATCGACCAATTAGCCTCAGTTAGTTTCCTATAAAGGGTGTCCGAACAATTTTGGATTAGCATAATAGGGAGGTCAAGCTAAATAAACTCCCTCTGTGTAGGATTGAATTTGCTTATCAGTCACGAAAATTCAGAATACGACTATTGAAAAGATTGAAAAGGCTTTAGAGTCTAAAAATATAGCTTTCTGCGGTTTTATTGACTTCTCAGGGATTTTAGATAACAAGACACATCAAGCTATCGAACAAGATATGATTGGCAAGAATACCAGACCGTTTATTATTCACTATCCATGCCAAAGGAAAGAGATGTCCATTTTGCACAGGACTCTTTAGAATACATATGCTGACCCTGACTCAGATGATGCCCGAAAAAACGGAAGCTGGCATCTATGGGCCGAACTTCAAGAAATTTATATCAATGGGATGCTACCTTACTATTTTTTCAGCTAGAAATCCATGCAATAAAAGTAAGCGCTAGAAAATGTCTACGGTGAGGTTTATCCTCGAGGTGTGTCCTTATTATATCAGCTGCCTGACTGCCTTATACAATTACTTCTAATCTAGTAGATGAATGATTGCAGTCCCAAATGATCTGGGGCCCAAAACATGGTTTTGTTATGATTGTTTCCCAGCCATCAGAGACATGAAGGTATTGAACAGAGAGACTGCCCAGCTTCAATGTGTTATAGCAAAGTCCTTCTGGGGACTCACAGAGGCACACACTCCAAAAACTATAGGTAGCTGGGAAAAAAATCAGTTTAGGCAACATTGGATTGAATGCCCATGGCAAAGACAGGCTCTCAGCAACGAGATTATCATCATTAATCTAAACATAGAATACTCTCTCTGGGTACTATAGGACTGTATTGAAAATATAACAATGAAAAGCAAAGAAGGGAAATACATAAAAATTTATAGAAAAATTTAAATAAAGAATCAATAGGAAAGAATTAAAATCAAATGGAAAAAGTAAAAAAGATGTACTGTCTTTATGTGGTGCATTGTTTTGTTTTAGTGATCTTTGTTACAATTTCTTCTCTCTATCTCTCCGCAAAGTTCACAAACTCTTGTTTAGGTATGATGGAACTGCAGAGCCAATAATAACCAATATAGACTGAATGCGTACATAGTGTTACCATAATTTGTTTGACGATCAAACGAGAAGGCAGGTAGGCACCAAGTTTTACGTTACAAAATGTTGCCGTTCTCTTGGAAAATACCCGTAGTTTTCTAGGACCTAACTTCATAGCTGCCTCGAGATCCGGGAACTCTGCCGTCGCTAGAAGTAGGGGCCTTGATTTCGCGAGCGCAGGACACGAACACAGAACGTGCTCAACCGTGTCTTGCTGCAGCTCGTCTATTGTCGAGTGCTGCACTCTCCTTTGCCAACCCATTGGCACTTTTGTTACCTTCTATTACCTTATGACCTGGGACCCAATATAGTTGTATACTCCGGCCAGTGAAAAGTCTCTTCAATGCTACTTTGCACAAAGTCTGTTCAGCATATAAAAATATTCAATCATAGACTAGAAGTACGCCTGCAGGATTAAAAATGTGATTACTCGAATTCGATTCTGAACCCGTTTCTTATAGCCATACATACAAATATGTCGGAAAAGTAACTAAAATTCGACTGCAATCCTTCCCAACTTTCCAGTGCCAAGATTGAAAAAATATCTTGTTTCTCACCACAGCTGGCGAAATCCTCTATATTTGGTATTCTCATGGTCTTCTGAACAGTGTTCAATGTTTCTAATGCATAGCTCAGAGGGACTAACTTGGCACCGAACTTTTGTGGGAACTTTTATTTTTTCAACACATTTTTGAGAGTACTTTCAAAAAGAAACTTAATTCAAGTCATAGTGTGCACGTGGATTCCTTTTCGTTTTCAAACTGCAAAACGCTTAAAATTTTAGTTAAAAGGTCATATTCTTGTCTCTTCAGCCTGTCCGTATGTAACTTGATTTGTTGAATTGAATTCAGTCGCGTTCTAGCGCACACAGAGAAATATTGATGAGCTCACATTAATGCTATTAACTATTTATGTAAATGAATCTACATATGGATATACATATATATAATAACTCGGTGTGTACACGTATTGATGCTCAAATGCATTACTAATAGATATGGCTTTGTGCCATTTCCGTTACAACAATGGCGTTGTAAACACAGTATGCTTCAATAACACAACGAAATTTGCAATAAAGGGTACAGCAATAATAACAAAGACAATTACAATAACAACAGTATATCATATAACAAAACAACGCTAGTATCAACACACAACAACAGCATGCCATAACTATCAAACAAACACAAACAAAATCAGCGCTTAATGCCAAAGTCTTCATATTGTCACGGATATTAGCATCACTAAATTATCCCATCACTAAGGCGATGCTAAGGCCATGCCAAGCAGTATTTACGTTAATAATCAAATCAAGTATACACATATATAAGGCAGCCCAGAGAGATGTCACACACAGATGCATTTACTTATATGCCTATGTGCGCGCGAGAGACTGTAAACTACAAACATTCACATCAATAATTCAATCTTTATGTATCTACATAAACGAATAAATAATTGCCTCTACACATATGTACGTATACGAGCAGCGGAGCGGCAATGCACAAACACATGCATATATCTTATCTGAGTTGTCACAAGAGTGAGCAATAATTTGTGCACGTAGTTGTGGCTGGCGATTTTGTAGCCGAAACAACTAGTAAGTTCTGGAAATCGAAGAGCCTAGAAGTATGCAGCGTAAACTATAAAAGCGGCGCCAGCGAGTAAGAAGTAATTCAGTTTGAGTTGAGCAATCAATCAGTTATTGATTAAGCACGCGATCTGGCGGCCAATAGTAGAGTTTAATTTGAGTTATCAATCAGTTTGGTTATTAAGCCAGCGAGTAGCAAAGTATAAGTGTTATTGTGAAGTACTTTAATAAAGGCCATTTTTCCATTATTCAATATTGGAGTTATTTATTCAACAGTTTAGTGATTCGAACTTAGCAGAGGATTGCAAATAAGAGGATTTGCAAGTAAAATCGTTACAATTGGTGTCAGAAGAGGAATTGTTGAATAAATTCCGAAGATTGGGAATACAACTTGGACATGGCAAAGTTCATTGAATTGAAGATCCAGCAACTGAAAAAGGAGTTGGAGAACCGTGGATTAAATACAACCGGCAATAAGATCGAACTTCAAGCACGGCTACGAGAGGTAATGGAGTCGCAAGGAATTGATGTGGACGAGGTTGTCTTTTATCCTGATGGGGACGAAACAACAACAAAAATTGAAGAGAAAAACGATACATCGCAGACAGTTACAAACACAGACTTGAACATGATATTGGCTGCAATATCGGCACAAATGTCCGAAATGTCATCACAAATATCCACCAACATGTCATCCCAACTGGAAGAACAAAAGACAAATATAACATCCCAACTGGAAGAACAAAAAACAAATATAACATCCCAACTGGAGTCACAGAAGACATATATGGCATCCCAACTGGAATCACAGGAGGCACGTATTTCAGAAATGACGTCGCAAGTGTCATCTCAACTGGAAGACCAAAAGACATATATGGCATCTCAATTCGAAGCGCAAGAGGCACGTATATCTGAAATGTCGGCAGAAATTTTGGAACAGGTATCATCAAAACTGGAAGTGCAGGATGCAAAAATGGCTCAATTTCAGGCAGAAGTAAATGATTTAAAAGGTCGTATGGAGCAGTTACAACTAAATCGCCCAGCTGTTTCAGCGAATAACCCAAAGGTAAAGACACCATCCTTTGACGGTTCTGTTCCTTTTCAGGTCTTTAAGCTACAGTTTGAGAAGACCGCAGCAGTGAACCAATGGAATGCTGAAGATAAAGTTGCAGCTCTGTTCGTGGCACTGAAAGGGCCTGCCGCGGAAATCTTACAGCCCATCCCAGAGTACGAGCGGAACCATTACGAAACATTGATGAGCGCTTTAGAGAGACGTTACGGAAGCGAGCATAGAAAACAGATATTCCAAATTGAGTTGCAAAACCGCTACCAAAAAGCAAATGAGACATTGCAGGAGTTTGCTTCAGATATTGAAAGATTGGCTCATCTTGCAAATGCGGACGCACCCGTGGAATACACTGAAAGGGTAAAAATCCAGAGTTTCATAAATGGCATACGGGACGTGGAAACGAAGCGAGCTACATACGCAAACCCAAAGCTGACATTTGCTGAAACGGTATCACATGCATTGACTCAGGAAACGGCCTCACTATTGAGTAAACCAGCATACAAAGCTCATCGTGTAGAAGTGGAAAGACCAGATTGGGTAGACACTATTTTGGAAGCACTGAAGGGATCACAACAGAAAAATGCCGGAGTTATTAAATGTTTCAAGTGCGGCAACCCAGGTCATATTGCACCACATTGCAACAGCAGTCCCAATAGCTCCAACAATGTGGGTGGTCGTAAACGCAGAGCAGAAGGTGATGAGCAAATATCCAAGACCACTCAATCGTTAAACTAAATCGAGTCAGCCGCAAGGGGCGACAGCTGGCTCCCGCAATTGAATGCCCCATAATCTCTATCTCGCAGATTGGAAGAAGATCGAGCAATCTTACTGTTGGAGGACATGTGGACGGAAAGGAACGGTTACTGACTGTAGATACGGGTGCATCTCATTCCATCATTCGAGCGGATTTAGTCAACAAAAAGATAAGACCACTGCTTGGAGCAAGATTACGTACAGCCACGGGAGGACACCCAGGAAATTGGAGAAGTAGAATGTGAAGTCGCAATTGGGAACGTCACGGTAGTACACAATTTTATAGTGGCAGAAATTGTTGATGAAATCATAATTGGAGTGGACTTCTTAATCGACCAGGGCATCAAGATCGACATGCAAAGCAAGACGATGCGATATAAAAACATGGATGTACCACTTAATTTCGGCTACGAGAGAGGCTACAGCAGTAAACGAGTGCTGGTGGAAGAGAGTCAGCAAATACCACCAAAATCCGAAGCAGTCATCTGGGCAAAGGTTGATGGAGATTGTGGGACAAACAAATTGTGGGTTGTCGAAGCAGCAAACAAATCAGCACTAAACATACTTGTAGGAAAAACCCTGGCTATGACAAAACAAGATGGACGTATTCCGGTAAGAGTACTCAATGAGTTCAAGTCACCACTCAAACTGACTAAAGGAGCTATTTTGGGAAGATGCCAAGAGGCTGAAGTAGTTATTAACTGTGAACAGCTCCAGGAACACGTTTCGGCTAGTAATACTGATCTTTCAAATGACATCACGGCATGGATGCAGGGGCTAGAGGAAGCATATCAGAGTAAGGCAAAACAACTGCTCCTAAAGTACGCGAACATATTTGACCAGGATGATTCTAAACCAGGCCGCACCAACGTTGTGAAACATCAAATTGACACTGGAGATGCGAGGCCGATCCGTCAAGCTCCACGTAGTGTTCCACTGGCGAAGCGGGAAGTTGTGAGTCAAATCATTCAAGAAATGAGCGACAGCGGCGTCATCGAACCATCAGCTAGTCCATGGAGCTCACCGGTAGTACTTGTAAAAAAGAAGGATGGAAAAATGAGGTTTTGCGTGGACTACCGGAAGTTGAATGACGTAACGAAAAAGGATAGCTACCCATTGCCAAGAATTGACGACACTCTGGACTCGCTATCTGGTACGAAATGGTTTTCCACGCTGGACTTGAAAAGCGGCTACTGGCAAGTGGAGGTGAAGGAGGAAGATAAAGAGAAAACAGCCTTCAGTGTCGGTGATGGTCTTTGGCAATTTACAGTGATGCCTTTTGGACTTTGTAATGCACCAGCTACTTTTGAGAGACTCATGGACCAGGTACTGAAAGGACTACATTGGAAAACATGCTTGGTGTACCTGGACGACATCATCGTATTGGGCAAGAACTTTGATGAACATCTTAAGAACTTGGAGGAAGTTTTCCAGAGAATAGCTGGCGCTGGTCTGAAGTTAAGTCCCAAAAAGTGTGCGCTGTTTAAAAAGGAAGTCAATTATTTGTGTCACAAGGTAACGACAGAGGGCATCTGCACTGCGAACGAAAAAATAGAGGCTGTAAAGGATTGGCCAAGACCACAGAACCTACATGAATTGAGAAGTTTTCTTGGGCTGTGCACATATTACCGCCGATTTGTACCAAATTTTTCCAGCGTAGCCCATAGCCTCCATGAGCTTACAAGAAAAAACAAAGCTTTTGAATGGAAGAAGGAGCAAGAAGTGGCTTTCCAAACATTGAAGGAGCGGTTGTGCACTGCCCCAATGTTAGCATATCCGATTCCAGGAGCATCATTTATTCTAGATACAGATGCGAGTGGATATAGGAGGCGTTTTATCACAACTGGTCGATGGACAGGAGAAGGTAGTTGCATATTACAGCCGTTCGATTGGAAAACCAGAGAGGAACTACTGTGTTACGCGGAGAGAGCTGTTGGCATTGGTAGAGTGCATTAAACATTTTCACAAATACCTCTACGGCAAGCGATTCCGTGTCAGGACAGATCACGCAGCGTTGAAATGGCTTCTGCAGTTCCGTAATCCGGAAGGACAATTGGCACGGTGGATCGAGCGACTACAAAGCTATGACTTTTCCATAGAGCATCGAAAAGGTAGTACCCATGGAAATGCTGATGCAATGTCACGAAGACCATGTAGTCTGGAATGCAAGCACTGTTCAAAAGCCGAGGCTAAAGAAGACATTATAGATGTCCGGCTAATGAATATAACATGTACAGATGCATGGGACAAGGAACAACTAAGAAAGTGTCAGCTAGAAGATGCAGATCTGTCACGTGTTATGCAAGGGCTCGAACGAAATGAAAGACCAAACAGAGAAGAGATGTCAGCAGAGAGTCCCATTGCGAAGTCATATTGGGCACAGTGGAACAGTTTAGAATTGATATCCGGTTGCCTTCATCGAGTATGGGAGAGTGAGGATGGTAAATACAATAATAAACTGATTGTTGTTCCCAGAAAGAGGATTCCTGATGTGCTCAGCGAGCTGCATAATGGTCCAAGCGGAGGTCATCTTGGAATCACGAAGACGCTCGAGAAGATTAAACAGAGATTCTATTGGGTTGGTTGCCGTCAGTCGGTCACTGAGTGGATTGCGAACTGCGAGGTTTGCAGCAGAGCGAAAGGGCCCAGAACACGAAGTCATGGCCAGATGAAGCAATATAACTCAGGCGCGCCATTTGAAAGGATCGCCATGGATGTCGCAGGTCCATTTCCTACTAGCAACCGCGGAAACAAATACGTACTGGTGGTTATGGATTATTTCAGTAAATGGCCAGAGGTATACCCAATCCCAAACCAAGAAGCAGAAACAGTAGCAGAAGTGGTTAAAAACGAATGGGTTGCAAGGTATGGTGTACCAATGGAGTTACATTCTGACCAAGGCAGGAATTTTGAATCAGCTGTGTTCCAAGAAATGTGCAAGAAGCTGGGCATTCGGAAAACACGGACAACTGCATTGCATCCTCAGTCCGATGGTATGGTGGAACGTTTCAATAGAACATTGGAGGAGCATTTAAGGAAAGTAGTAGACAAGTACCATAAGGACTGGGATACACACATATCATTATTCTTGATGGCCTACCGATCGGCAGTACATGACACAACGGGCCAAACTCCCGCAAAGGTAATTTTTGGCAATGACCTTCGACTGCCAGCTGATTTGAAGTATGGGATAGATGTCGATGCGGAGAGGAATGTCAAGAAATCCACTGGTGTTTTGGAAGAAGAGCTGAGAGAGATACACAATCTGGTAAGGCAACGAGCAAAGATTATGAGTGACAAGATGAAAGCAAGGTACGATAAAGCAATGAATTCGGAAGGGTTTCAGGAAGGAGATTTGGTGCTGCTATACAACCCACAACGAAAAAAAGGTTTGTCCCCAAAATTGCAGTGTAACTGGGAAGGTCCATACAAAGTTGTAAAACGAATCAACGATGTAGTGTACCGCATACAAACCATCGGTAAACCACGAACCAAAATGAAGGTGGTCCATTTGGAAAGGCTAGCAACGTTTAGATCGAGAGATTTGTCTGATCGGGACGATCAGACTTAGGTGGAGGGCAGTGTCACGGATATTAGCATCACTAACTTATCCCATCACTAAGGCGATGCTAAGGCCATGCCAAGCAGTATTTACGTTAATAATCAAATCAAGTATACACATATATAAGGCAGCCCAGAGAGATGTCACACACAGATGCATTTACTTATATGCCTATGTGCGCGCGAGAGACTGTAAACTACAAACATTCACATCAATAATTCAATCTTTATGTATCTACATAAACGAATAAATAATTGCCTCTACACATATGTACGTATACGAGCAGCGGAGCGGCAATGCACAAACACATGCATATATCTTATCTGAGTTGTCACAAGAGTGAGCAATAATTTGTGCACGTAGTTGTGGCTGGCGATTTTGTAGCCGAAACAACTAGTAAGTTCTGGAAATCGAAGAGCCTAGAAGTATGCAGCGTAAACTATAAAAGCGGCGCCAGCGAGTAAGAAGTAATTCAGTTTGAGTTGAGCAATCAATCAGTTATTGATTAAGCACGCGATCTGGCGGCCAATAGTAGAGTTTAATTTGAGTTATCAATCAGTTTGGTTATTAAGCCAGCGAGTAGCAAAGTATAAGTGTTATTGTGAAGTACTTTAATAAAGGCCATTTTTCCATTATTCAATATTGGAGTTATTTATTCAACAGTTTAGTGATTCGAACTTAGCAGAGGATTGCAAATAAGAGGATTTGCAAGTAAAATCGTTACAATATGTACGGTTTAAGTGACTGCCATGGCGTATGAGTAGCATTTGCGTGAACAGAAACATATGCTGACTGTCAGCTGCTGCTAAACAATGACATGAATTTGAAACGCCCATCAGGCACTTCCGGTTCCGCTAATGCAACGTTAATGCAAAAGTAGAAGCAACACATGCAGCAACCAAACTTAGAACCACCAAAACAGGGACAACAATAAGGGTGACTTGATTAAACGTTACTGTCAGTCATACAGCACGGCTGAAAAAGCCTGCGTTTGCCCAAACAACAACCTTTCCCTAATACATGTGTAGTAAGGATAAACACAAAACTCCACACATACGTGCGCATAAGCTTACATATCTTAAATTCAAGCACTCAGCATCATCAATCCACCGTGAATGCTGTCCACCCAATCGACCGCCAAGTGCTTGTCATTGTCATTTGTATTTGCTCATATTTTGTTGCTGTGAAGTGCAGGCTAAACTCAGTGTCGAATGTATGTGTATTTCTGTTGCTGAATGATGATATATTTTCCCAAAAGCCTTGATTGAGGCCTTGTTGTTGTAAAATTCACTTTGCTGTGACTGCGGTTGTCGCTATCGCTTCTTACTCGCTGACATTTAAGGCCAGTCATATGTGCATTCAATTTGTACAGCACTTTCGTATGCGTGTGTATATAGCTCATACTTAGCTACATACAATTTCAAAGCTTGCCATCATCTTTGCCCAAGTGATTTTGACACTTTTGACGTGTTTGATGTACTCGAGGGCTTTTATTAAACACACATATGTAAGTGAGTATGTATTTATCGCTCTTTGAGAAAAAACAACTCCATATTCGAATGCTGTAAAAGGCACATAACGTACAAAGAACAATCAATTGTACTACAGATAAAAATTTGGCACACAGTTTTTGATATTAGTTAGTAGGCAATTGAAAAGTAACGTCCCATCTCAACGAACAAAAAACACGCTCTACAAGTCGCTTATCATACCTGTCCTGATGTATGGCTCGGAATCATGGACGGCGTCGATTGCAGATAAGATGACTCTTGCAGTGTTCGAGAGAAAAGTTCGCCGGAAGATGTATGGTCTTGTACGATATGTCTGGGCTCTACGCAGGTATGACTATAGTGCAGCGAATAAAAACCCAATGGCTTCGCTGGCTAGGTCATGTTATGCGAATGGAAGAAAACGGTGCGGCCCCGAAAATATTTCAGTCGCCACCTCTCGTGGTCACTCGGTTATTTTCTGGCTATACATATTTTTAGGAAAATTGAAAAGGGCTACGAACAAACAATTTAAATTTCATCCAGAAATTCGAGTTTGTTAGTCTTATTTAAAATTATGTAAAAAAGTGGACGGCGACAAGCCCGCAATTATTTGAAGCAGATGTCGAATAATCGGTAAAGATATTCCATATTTGTGTTAGGCAATTGAGGTTTGCGTGGTGGAGGGAATGGAAGTGGGAATAAAATAGGAAGAAGGTTGGGGTAGGAGAGGAAGTAGGTTTGACGGTGAGCATACGAAAAAGACGAAGAATGTGAGAGATAATGCGGCCTGCATCAAACTCCATGCAATTCTGACCCGGCCGTGACCTGTTAACCCGTCCACTTCCTCAGATTAACTTCTTTCCTCACACATCTCTCGAGGAGATGACTGTTCTGAACCGCAGTTGTTAACACGCAATAGTTTGTCTTGTCGGGGAAGAAGTCAAAGTTGATAAAAAGGCTGAAATGTCCTGGGTGAATAAGTTTATAAGAGCTATATCATCTTAACTACCGTTTCATAAAGCCAGTGTACTACCTTTCTCGAAATTCCCTAGTTCTTACCGATGGCCCCCGTGCAGCGGCAGAGGGCAACTCAGGCCTTCAACCTAAGGGTATCCTGAATCCCTCTCTACTCCTAAGCTAACCAGGGACATTTTCGAAGGCCCTGGAAGGACATTGTTAAATGCTCCTTCAAAGTCAATAAAGGCACCCCGAACAAATTTCTTGCGTTCTATTCTATGGACCCACCGGCTCTAGTTAGTGCAAGTCTAAGTTTCTTCAGAAGTCTCTTTTTGGAAAATCCGGATAGGTTATTTGAAATTGAGATCTCAGATATTCTTGATTGTATAAACATCACGGCCTTATTCTAAAAAGTATACATTAGCTCCCTGAATTCTCAGACGAGTTGTATGGCATACAAATGGCTTTTCAATAACTGCTAGGTCCTGAGTCGCAGCCATTATACCTCCCACCCTGCCTACTCGCTCGTTCATTTTACTACTTGGGTTTCGGCTTTCGATATTTTTGCTTGAACAATTTACTTGTCCACGTGATTAAACAAATGCAGATGGCGAAAATTTTATTTATTCGCTACTCGTTACTTTTGCGAAAATTATTTCTAACATCTTTCTATTCTAACATCATTCGAGTGTTTTCTACAGATAAATATGGTGTATGATGGTAAAGACAATTTTGTTAACTACTCGTTGCTTCTCACGAAAAACGTCTACTCGATTATCTGAGTATATGATTACAAGTTCAATTTATTAGCTACTCGTTGTTCTTGCGGGGAAAAAATTATTTTATTATATGATCACATTAACTCGTTTCTTTCAAACACATTTTAAACTATAATTAAAACCATTTTGAAATATTTTAAGTACGCCACACAACTCAATTTTACGCGCATTAGCAGTTAAATGTATACCCAACACAATCAACTCGTTGTATTATGAACTTACGAGTACATATGTATATACCGTGTGCAAATTATTTTCCAGTCAAACCACATTGCGTTCAACCAACAAATAAGTATATCTATCTGCAACTCACAATTAAGTCATTCATTTACTTGAATACTTCACACAGCAGACGCCACGCAGACCGACCAGTAATTGCGTATTAAATTAACTCGCTACGAAGCCCAATGGCAATTATGTAACAACGAGTATCGCCAATGACCAAACAACATATGGTGTTAGTATAAAGTAAATGGCCATTAGATTGTTGTTGACTGATATTTGCTAGTGGTCGGAGAATTACT
Organism: Eurosta solidaginis; assembly: GCF_040869045.1. Classification (NCBI taxonomy): domain Eukaryota; kingdom Metazoa; phylum Arthropoda; class Insecta; order Diptera; family Tephritidae; genus Eurosta; species Eurosta solidaginis. The sequence goes on from NC_090322.1 coordinate 12,032,402, forward strand.
GAGCTGGTGTTAAGTTGGAACACCAAACGCACACATATGCACATAAATTTATTTGCTACTCGTTTATGCTTGCATTTGCGGTTGACAAACGTAATTTATTGTTGGCTATACACCTTTTTTCATGTCATTTAGATTTGTTTCGTTTTGTTGAAAATTGTTATTCGAGCGGAATTTCATACAACACAACACCAAATATACAATGCGCATAAACATTGACAACACAAGCATACCAATGTAATTTTTAGAAAAGCTATTGCATACTTTCAGGCATTCTACCGCATAGAAATGGCAAGCAAGTTAAACGCATGAGATGTAGCTTTTTGTTAAGGTGGTATCAGCATACCACATCACATATTGAACAGCTTCAACGATAAGCTGATGTGCATGTATTTGTATATTTTATTCGCATACACGCACTCGCTACATCTCTAACTAGGCAAATCTACATTTTCACCTCTTTAGCCACATCAAAGTCGTAACCAAAATTGTATGTGGCGTTGATTTGATGGAAATTTGATTGAAATTTGTCGGTTTGCTTTAGTCATCAAATTGCGAAAATGCTTGACATTCGGCTTTACCTCATTTCACTCATTGTAGAAAAAGTTTGAAAGTTAATATGTGGAATGAAAATGTGTGCTTTAAAAGCAATCCTCTATTCAAAGTGACAATCAAATACACTTTAAGTCTCAAGATTTGTTGAATTATTGAAATTTACTAGTTACTCGCTGATGGAAAGAAACCAGGGTTGTACAATTTCGAGTATACATATGTATATGAAACAGATTTTAGTTGATGACTGACGAATTCTATATAACTGCAATAATTTTTGCCTTATTAAACTAAAATACTCTTTGCTTATATATTAATCAGTTTAATTGCCTTTAGTTTTCTCGCAAAAAGTGTACAAAAAAATTCTACCCGTTACTCATTACTAGCGCCATGCGATATGTTTAAAATTCCCAGCGATTCTTACAAACTCTTTTACAAAATACAAGAGTTTTGTAGTTTTATTTTTTTATAAAATGTATTCTTGGCGGCCACCGTGGTGTGATGGTAGCGTGCTCCGCCTATCACACCGTATGCCCTGGGTTCAACTCCCGGGCAAAGCAACATCAAAATTTTAGAAATAAGATTTTTCAATTAGAAGAAAATTTGTCTAAGCGGGGTCGCCCCTCGGCAGTGTCTGGCAAGCGCTCCGATTGTATTTCTGCCATGAAAAGCTCTCAGTGAAAACTCGTCTGCCTTGCAGATGCCGTTCGGAGTCGGCATAAAACATGTAGGTCCCGTCCGGTCAATTTGTAGAGAAAAATCAAGAGGAGCACGACGCAAATTGGAAGAGAAGCTCGGCCTTAGATCTCTTCGGAGGTTATCGCGCCTTACATTTATTTTATTTTGTATTCTTGCAACAAAACTTTTGTTTCATTTGAATAAATAAATAAATGTAAGGCGCGATAACCTCCGAAAAAAATTTAGGCCGAGCTTTTCTTAATTTTTTTCATTTACTCGCTATATTCTTAGGCTCGACCGAAAAATGTTTACAGTTTTTTGGTAATAATTCCAAGTTGTTCTACAAAAATGGTCTTTAAAGAAGTTTTTAAAGATACGATGCGGTTCTGCAAGCAAAAACTATTTCTATGCTACTCGTTACGCTCCGAAATTCGACTGAAATCAGGTAAAGTGATTTTATTAGAAGGCATTTTTATCGCTGTTGGTTTGAAATGTTGGGTATGCAGCGAACCTCTAAGTGACGACTTACTCGCCACTCGCTGATTTCAAAACATTCTTATGTTTTTTTTAAGTAGCTTCTACTTTGACTGTTATACTCAGTTCCAAGCTTGTTTGAAGTTATATATGACTTTCCAGTAAATTTAGTATCGGAAAAAAAAATTTATAATAAAAATTAAATTTTTCAAACACTTTTTGTTGCTTCTCCTTACTCGTTATTTCTTGAAAATCATTTGAGTGCACGCAACATGATTTTATTATTATAATAATTTCTATCTCACCTTTTCTTAAAATGCGGTGCGTGCAACGGACATGTCTGCTGACATTGCTGCTTGCTTACTCGCCACTCGCTGATTTTAAAAATTGGTCCGCTTTATTCTCAAATCTTTTACCTTGACTGTGTATCCACTGGCCAAATTTGTATAAGATATACTACAACAAATTTTTAATAGCCAAAAGTACTCTACTCGCTACTCGTTGTTCCAAAAGATGCCTTGAGTTCTTCTTACACAAATGTGGGCGTTGTTTTTGTAAATTTTTTTTATTGAAAAAATGTGTAGACGTTACTCGCGTGAGTACATGCAATAAACTTTTAATGCTACTCGTTACTTTTCAAAAATTTAAATCGAGTAACATCATTTTGTTATGACAATGCTATGCAAATATAATTTCTTATCTCTTAGTAATTTATTTCTAGCTGCTCGCTGATATCAAAATGTGCTTATGTGTTTTCGACAAAGCCTTTATTTTGACGGAATTCCTCAGTGCCAAAGCTTTGTCTAAGTTACATATGAGGTTTTCTAATAAAATTTGTTTAAGGAAAAACTCGCTACTCTATTATTATATATATAGAATTTATATACAGATCGTATTATTCGCTACTCGGTTTCCTTTAATTTCACTTGCAATTTTTCTTCTGATAACATTTCCTCTATTGCACACTTTGTGCCATTGGACTACTGCTCGCTTTTCGTTACTTTTTACTCATTACCTTTTTTTATATTCGACTAGCAGACCCCGTTGCACTTCGTAGCAACCAACCAAAAAAAGAAATGAAAGATTATAAATTTTTTTTATGAAATGAATGCATTGTATTTCAAAATTATTAATGTCAATCCAAAACATTTGGATATACAATATTTTTAGTTTGCCCATTGGAAGCGAGCACAAACAAACAATTTGGAGTTCCAACTCTTTAGCAGGCCACGTATAGCTGTCCATGTGAAAAGCACGGCTCCTCCAAATTTAATCCGCATATTTGAAGCGTTTGTCCTTGTGCCTTATTGATGGACATGACAAATGATAGACGCACTGGGAATTGCAAAGGCTTAAATTCAAATGGCATGTCTGTTGGAATCAGTGGAATACGTGGTATGAGTACAATTTAATTTTTCGCTGTTCCGGTCAATATTGTCGCTTCAATTAAATTCGGCATCAATTTTTTTACTACTGCCTTTGCACAGTTTTGGTGCATTTAAATTCCGCAGTAAAATAATTGATGAGCCAACCTTTAAATTCAAATAATGCGGTGGCATACCAGGTGTTTCCAATGAATTCAAAAATTCAATTGGATAATTCACTGCATCATCTGCATTCATTGCGCTATCAACAGATTTATATGATGTCACTGCACCTGGCAATTTTTCTTGAATCTGATAATTGATTGCATTGACGTGTAAATTTTTTTGGTGCCAGTATTGCGCGTTCTCTCAACCAATTGTGATTCCTGTAATTTTGAACAATATTTGGAAACACACTTTCAATCAACTCTTCTGTTGATTGGAGAATGGTACAGAAATTGTTCGGCAATGTAATCAATCCATTTGTATTATCGACTCGAACTTTTCCATTGCCAATATCTAATAATTGCTTCGAGTGGGAGTGAGTGGGAGTGCAGTGCATTGAGGAATATGCGATAATAGCAAAATGATAAAAAAAAGCGAAAAACAAAAGCGAAGACGGAGACGTTAGATTGTACAACAAAAGCATGAATTCGTGCGATGAGTGGGAGTGTGTGTTTGTATGTATGCAAATTATTAACTTAACGAAGATATGTTGGAAAGGCAGGCGTGAACAATAGTTACCATCAGAAGATAGTGATTGATAAATATTTGCATTTGGACAGGTTCATCTGTTTAACATTTGTATGCTGTCGATGAAATTAACTTGTAATAGGTTGGATCGATTTTTTTCGTTAGTTCGGACCGAAATGTAAACTTTTTTTTCAAATTTTGAATTTTTTCTAAAAAAAAATCATAACTCAAGAATGGCTAAACCGATTTGGGATTTCAAAATCAACTAACCATCATCTCTCCTTCCTGTATCTTTTCTAAAAATTTTATGGCAATCTCTCTATCCGTTCTCGAGTTATGGAGTGGCAATCAAAATGTACACTTCTTTTTATATATATAGATACAAACATATCAACGAGTGTATGTAAATATTTTTTATATATATATATTTTTTTTGTATTTACAAATGACAATTCAATACCACCCAATCATTATGAATGGTGAGTGTGCCGTCCACAAGGGACAACCCAAAGCTGTTACAGTTGCATTCACCACCGCGCTATTTCACCTGCTCTCTCTTCTCTCACGCGTTGCCTTTGGCATATTTAATCGCTGCACATATTTCATTAATATATATTTTTATCACAACATATTCCTTTGTATAAAAAGTATAGACCAACAACAATGTCGCAAAATGGCGTGCCATTAAAAAGTGGTTGTGCAGTTAGTGTTTTTTCCACACACTCCGCTCGCTGCTCCACAGCAACGAGTAACGCGCAAATAATAAAAAATGCAGGTCTTTCGCACATATGTTTTCTTAGTTTTTTTTTCTTTTGTTGTACTTTTGTGGTGATTGCGCCGTTGGACTCCGCGGAAATGACTTTGGTGGCGCTGAACATAACTGCTGGCATTGGTCTGCTCTGTTGCCAATGAGTTCATTAGTGCACTCCAACATTTATGAGAGATAAAGAAGTGGCATAACAATTATTCTACAGTTATTATTGTGTTATGACTATTTGCTTTTCTTTTGTTTTTAATTTTTTTATTTCGCTTGACGCAAGCTTTCGTTGTGTTTTTACACCACTGTAGGTTTCTCTTAGTCGTTTTTTTTTTTTTGTTTCCCTCCCCCTTATGTGTTGCAAGCTTTTGCATTGTTTGCTTTTTGTATTCTGCAGTTTTTAATTAACGCATTATGATAATGAAAGCATTCCCTGTTATAGGGATATCGTATTCTTAATCATAAATTCATTTCACCCTTTGACGTTTATCTTTTATTTATGAAAGTTCATTACAATTAGTAAAGACATTTTCACTTATTGCACAGCTTTTTTCGCGATATTTTTTATTACTGTCTGCAGTTAATGCACTCGTGTTGGAAGCTCTCTCTATAAGAGCAACAATTAATTAAACGCTTAAGATTGGCGCAGCAAAACTTTGTTTACCTACAGATCTTTCTAATTAAGCTTCTATAATGAGCTTCAAAGCTCCCAAGCTTATTTAAAAGAATGGGTTAAGAAGTGAGAAAAGGAAACTGCACAACTGGAAGAGTGTTCAAAAGCTCAAAGATCATTCTGTAACAAAAATTCCTTAACCTGTTTCACACCAAACCCGCCATATGCAAAGCATGCACCTAAAGCTCCCAAGCAGTTTGAAAAGCTGTCGTAAAGGATCCTGATGTTTTTGTTAATGACGATCTAAAATCTTTTCGAAATATCTCTCACAAAAAAATCGGTTTCAATCAGTTAGACACATGCCAAAGCTTGCCGTGAAATGATTCAATAATTTTTATGAAACATGAAGCGGTAGAAGGCTTTCGGTTTGAAAGAATTTTTTGAATTAAAAAAAGTGGTAAAAGCTACTATCGATTTGAAATATTAAAATTTGATTATTAAGATTTGAAATCGATCTCCCAATAATACCTCTCACTCTTAGTCATAGTAAATTTGCAGGTAATACAAACATAGGCTAACAAAAAAACTTTATGAAAGCTCCCTTAAAAGCTTTTTAAAGTCCTTTATAAGAAACAGATGAAAAGCTCTTGTAAGTCTAAAGAATAAATTTGTCAGAATTGAAAAAAAGCTCCTAAATAAGAAGTTCGAAAAACTTTCTAAGGGCTTTAATACAACGCTCTTGATAAAAGATGAGAAACCGTTCAGTATTAAATTAAAAACCGTACTTCACTTGGTGAATGGATTTTCGAATTAGAATTTTTTACTAAAAAATTTCATTACCTAGTCGGAGAAACGTTTTTTCATTTAATTAATTAAAGAAAGCTTTGCCAGTTGAAGTTTTGAATAAAAGCGCTTTTATTGAGTTTTAGTCGAATATTTGTATACGGTGATTCGAGAACAAGCGAAAGCAAGAGAGAATTAAATCAAGAATTTCGAAATCGTTCTTATTAACTTTAAGTGAAATACTTAAAATTAAAAGTTTGAGGTTTAAAAAAAGTTACAGAAATTTTAATTAAGGAAATTAAAATTTTGCGCTCCCAACAGAACTTTTTTCAATAAAAGCGCCATATTTTAGTTGTAATAAAATATTTTCCCAGGAAATTTTTATAGTAGTGGAGGATAAGAGAAAACATAATTAACAAGCTGCAAATTGCGATTTCTAAGCATGTTTCATGATTGAGCTTTTTTTAATAAAAGAGCTTTTATTTGGTTTTTATGGAATATTTCCACTGATAATGTTGAGAGCTATCCAAGATACGAAAAATTTATTAAAAGCTCCAAATTTCACTTTACTAGAAGCTTTCACAATTAAGTTTCTTTCAATTAAAGGCTTTATTATTTATTTTCAATGACATATTTTAAAGAAATATATACGAAAGTGAAAAACCAAATAAAATTTATTTTAGAAGTTCTAAATTTCGCGGACAAAGTGTAAAGAGTACGAAAGCTTTAAACAACTTTTTAAAATGACGTAAAAGTTTCCAATCGTAAGAGCTTTATATACTTTTAAACACTTTGTGAGTAAGAGGCTTAGTTTGAGCTGATAATAATAATTGGAGTTATTCTCAAAGTTTTTTTTTCTTTTCATTATTTTCGCAAAAAAATGGTTTAAAAAATGTATCATTAAAGCTTTCAAAATCATAGCGCCTAAAGGCAGGCTACTTTTTTCCGGTTAAGTGTTTGAAAGCAATACGAAAAGCAATTTTGCTTTTCTTATATCACTCTGTTTGTGATGATTGGAAACGCCACAAGGTAACGTAAAAGTTGTCTAAATACCAACAACAGGAAGAACATTAATGAAGGAATGCAAAACGGAAAAAACAAAACGAAATTAATTCACTTAAAAGTGCTTGAAATCAACTGAGATCAACATATAGACGAGTCAAAGGGCTTGCCAAAGAATTTTTTGTATAATGATGTGATAGGAGGGGAAAATATAGAACAGCATAGAGGAACAGAAGCGGGTAACAAAGTGGTTAAGGCTGTAAAGGAAGATTGTGAATTGAAGGCTACACAGCAGGCTATATTTACCTCAGATGGGCATGTAAGATATGATTTAGAGCCATCAATGCAGATGACTTGATGCAACTTTCCTTGCAAGCCCATCAAAACAGACGTACATACAGAGCATTGATGGAGTCAAATTTTTGTATACCAAAGACACTAAAGGAAAGATTATAGCTTGAGTGAGTGCAATGGCAATTTCCTCATTTCTAACAATAAACAGGAAAAAGTAAGGTCAGCTTTCAGGCGAGGAGTTGAAAGTTTGAATGAAAATTGGGCGGCAGACGAAGATTGACTAGATCTGCAACATAGCTGATGTGATGGATAGGCGGAAAATGACGTTTAAAGTTTTTTTTCTTTTATTGCTCTTGGTGTTGCTGCTGCTGTTATGCTCTTGCCAATGCCTGCGCTTAATTTCAGAGCAACCTTTATTGATTCCACAGCCATATCGCAGCCGCATAGAGGAGAAGTTAAGCAGTAGAATAGTTGCTCAATTCAGAAACGCAAGGCAGCAAAATGATGCTTGATGCTGCGCTGGAGAATTTTTTCCATTCATTAAGTTTTTATATCAGCTTTTGTGTGTTGAAGTTAAAGTGTATATCCTAAAGCTTTGTATTTGCACGTTAACGTGTTTTTAAACTCATCGAAAAAATGTTGGTAGTCGTTACGTCGTTATATGCATCTCGATGTTGCTGGTGACTAAATGAGCGTATGAGCTGAAGTGCCTCTTGTCTCGATGCAAAGGTGTTTATACTTGTGTTGGAATGTATTTGTTGGTGTAAATATCGTCTTAATGTCTCGTTAACTTCACTTAAGTATGGTTTTCACTTTATTATTTTATGCATTTTATAAAAAAACTGTTTTGCAATTTTCTTACGCTCACTTAGGTGCTTAAACGACTGTAATTCCAACACTTTCTCTATTGAACACAGAAAATATGCACTGGTGGTGGAGCATAAGTTTTGAGGTAAACATAATGATGATACAAATAACGGAGTAAACTCAGGATAGTTTTCGGGTATGCGGAATTCCTCTTCCCTCGTTTGTTGCACAACTACTTAAGATGACATTCCCCCCCCCCCCCCCCCCAGCGGTTTAGGGGGTTAGAATATACCCGCGGTAGGTATGCCTGTCCTAAGAGGCGACCAAAATACCGGATTCAAGGGGTTTTTTGTAGCGCAGCACTTTCAGGTTGTCAGCGCAATACATAGCTTCTCCAAACCCAATTGTCAATCTCACCTATCCGTAGCGAATCCTGTTTCATTAACAGCCGAGACTCTGGCGACCCCGAACTCCTCATGGATCTAGGGGGTGGGAGGGCGAGATGGCCTAGAAGGTCGCATGTGGTCATAACAAATCGTTTCCGAGATGGTCGGGCTTGGTGCCGGAACGTACCGGATCTGCAAAAGACCATCAACTCGACAACACTCCCTAAGGCCTTCGGCGAGTGTCCTTATCGCTACAACAATAACAACATGACATTTGCTCGGGTATGCTCACTCCTAGGTTTGGTTATGTTTGATTGAGTGATGGTAATGGACAACATGAAGGTCCGTTTTGATACCAAGCGATGTTGTTTCAAATAAGACCGATCTCAACTTGGATAAGTCCTACGAAGATTCTTTTGAGCCGAGACCGAAATACTTTTTCCTAGTTATAGCAAAGCTGTACAGTCAAGCATGAAGTGTCTCCATGACTTCACCTCGTCATTCTTCATGCTGCTGCGGTATGAGGGGTGCACTCCCAATGGACAGTGACCCGTTAAACCCCGTCATGCGAATGAATAAAGTGCTCTGAACCAGTAGATATAGCAACGGTTAGCCATCACTGAGCTGAAAAACTCAAGTAAATTGTGGCAAGAACTCAAATCCTATTTCACGCTTTTTATTTTTGGCCATGGAACTGATTTCGTTTTTTCTCTTGAAGACTAGCTTAGAATTCGTCGAGTATCATACGCTTTTTTTAGTGCTCTATGGAAATAAATTATGGCAGCACAAAAGTTAACGCCTAAAAGTATGCCTTAGCAGTGTTAAAGTTAAAAAAATAAAATTAAAACACATACTCAACGTCTATTCATTTCACAGATTGCAATACGCTAAGAAAACTTAACCTTTACTCTGTAATAGGTCCTTACAGCTTAAAGGAGAATTCTATTCCCTAAACACTAAGAGAAAGTTGTGATGACGCGCCCAAAAGTAGGTTAATATTGGCATTCCGCTTCAATGGCCTTCAGCTGCACTACTCCCGTAATTATGCAAATATTTCTTGATATTTACAATTTGCTGAAGTGAACCTTATTTCACCTTTTGTATCACGTAAATATGCCCTGTACACAAATCTACTTTCATGTATTATGAATGAAATTTTAGGCGCAACAAAACTAAATTAACATAAAGAGATTAATTTGTGTAATATATCCCAATGAATACAAGCAGGTCTGTGTATGCTAATATTCAAAGCCACGCTCTTGACGGCTAATTGTTCGGGTTGAATAGTTCGACGTCAAGTGCAGAATTTGGCTGCATAAAATTGATGTGGAATAACCTTAATTTTATACTTCATGAATACTCAAATCCGAATGGCAAAAATATTAATGAGTAAATTAAAGCTTATACTGTTTCCACACAGATACTTAATGATCTCATTTCACCTTCTAATGAAATCGTAAATTTTTTGCTTTCACACAGAAGTAACTGCTCGATTAGTATAATGGATGAAATGTCAAGCGAATAAAATGACAATGCTATATGACGGACAATCATGGCGGAACGATACAAGGTGGCAGCATGATGACATATGTACCTACAAACAAAAAAATTGCATGTACTTGTAAATTCGATGGACAAATGTCAAAATCGTACTGCGCCGGTAGTTGATGTATCAAATCAAATAAAAAAGGTTATAATCAGCTGTTCGATGCGGCCACCTTGTATCGTTCCGCCACGCAGACAATGACATTTACTTTGACAAATGACATTTTTAAGCACTGAACACACCAAAAACTAAGAAGCGGAAGGCTGCCAACAGAGTTGCATTGTGCTTTTGACTTCATTAGGCATTCGATTAGCTACTAATGAAATAATTATAGATTCGAATTTTGTAGGGAAGATTGAGCTCAATAAGCGTCTTAATGTAGAAAACTGCCTTTATTATTCAATAAGCCGTCTGTGTGAAAACAGTATTAGATTGGTTTACTCTAGGCATACCTAGCTGAATCTTTCTCGAAAGGGTAGCCAAAAAATCACAAAGCTGAAAAGTGCGCTAATAATGGTCATTTGAAATTCTTACGCTTGCGAGTAAACTGAATTTATTAATAAATGTGTTGTATTATACCGTTATAAGTCTATAAATTTTTTGAAAAGTTAAGTATATTTTATAAGTATCGTCCACTTAAAGGCGTAGAATTCATACATAATAAATGCAAATTAGTTCCTACGTTTCGGTGCTATTTAATATTGCGCAGGTACATTGACCTTTGCATATTTTTAGGCGCAGAATAAACTTAACATAATTTTATAATTCATTATTATATAACATACTTTCAGGCGCATTTAATAATACGAATTCTTGTGACCACAGAAAGCATTTTAATTTAGTATGCTTTTCGGCAAAAAAGTTTCTGCACGAGGTATACTTTTAGGCATACAATTAGTTTATGAATGCCCATATGTACAGTTCAGTGAACTACGGCTATAGTTACAGCACATTCGAGTTAAAAAACCGCTCCAAAACTGTCATTCTACTTCCGCAGTTCCATCTTCATCCAGGCTCTCTGCTTCACACTGCTATGATTATAGTATTAGCAACATGATAGTAAGGTATCTTATGTGGTTGGGGCTTTAGTTGTACTTGACAGGCGCACGCAGTGGCAACACGCATGGCAAGTACAACTGCAGCCAACGTCACACAATAGAAAGAAAAAAGAGAAATAAAATATACACGGGCGGCCATTCCAATTTTGACCGACATCGTGTCTAGTACAAACTTTCGCGAATAAAATTAAAAATAAGAAACAAACATTTTTGAGTTTTTTTCTAAAACGTTATTAATAACAACAGTTGACTTGATGTTCTGGCGGCGAAGGCCCCCTCGCGTAATATAAATACCGATACCACAAAAATGGCAACAATTTGGAGGCGGCGACCTCCCAAAAGAAGGCTTCCATTTTTGGAACGCCACATGATCATCAGTCGCTCTTTAATTGATCCGCTGTTCCTGCAGTATATCTGTTATCGGTATCATGTAAAGATAGTTCTGGAAAACGGGGAGCCGCAATGAGCTTAACAATGTGTCGGCTCAAAAATAGTTCTTCTGGACGCCGTTTGACTTACTTCTACTCTCTACTCGCTGTAAGAGGACATGTTCTTCTCTAATTCTACCTTTTGTATGTTGTTATACAACTACACCTTTTTTTGGCCAATTCTCCTTGCTAAATAAATAAATAAATAATCAACTCAGCAACTAAAATATGCCTGTATATCAACTCATCGAGCTTCACGTCGTCTGTAGAAGAGAAATCCCTTTCCTACCGGGATCTATTACTCTGGTCATCACAAGCTGAGTCAGGAGCGGCAGATCTTTAGTGCTTTCTTCCTTTAGTTACCTCGATGCTTTAGCACGTTGCATCCTTTTAGGCTGAATATATTGAAATCAAATACTTTGTGACCATTTAAGTAAACAACTGTACTTAACTTTGAACTGTCAATCCCCGAAATAAATCTTCATTAAACTTATTAGTTGTGAAACCTTGCTTTAAAAATAACCCCTTCCGGAGATCTGGAAGAACCGGATAAGTAGTTTCTAAGGAAAAGAATGCAGTATACGTTTAGGCACAATATATATTAAGTTAAGGCTAAACAAAATGCCTTTAATATAAGGCGTGAAAGTATCAGTCAATAAATTCGTCGTTGATGGAACTTTGTTTACTTTTTGGGGCATTTTGTTGAAACTTTACCCACATTTTTCATTATTCTTTAGTGTTCTCTTATTTAAGCAAAACTTTGCTTAGATAACTAGCTATTTAACAGCTGCAGTCAAAGTACTTCAAGCACAACAAATCTTACAAGTACACTTCACAATTCGTAATACAAGCGAGCAAACATACAACAACTTTTACACTTGGGCAAAAATAGTGGCTGAGCAACTTTTTTCATTGCGTGTGGTGTGCTTTCAGGCGTTGTGTGCTTTTGTATACAACTAGGCCAACAAATAGTTTATTTGGTATACTAAAAAGGGCACAATAACATTCATTAACCTGCTTTTGTTTCCGCTTTAGCACAACAAAGCTGATTTTATTATGTTTAAAATTTGATGAAACTTTTTTATTGCTATTTGTATGTAGCATACTTTTAGCTGCCACCAAATTTACCACTATTGTTCTAGGTATTTTTGAGTGCTCTTCTAAATAACCTACTTTAAGACAAAAACCAACAAAAGTTGTGTATTTAAATGATATATTTCGGCTTGTGTGTAATTACAGTTCTTCTTTTCGACTTGAGAGCACCAAAAGTATCATTTTAGCATGTGTTTACCCACAACCTGTGGCTATATATGCTCAATTGTATGCTACTGTTTTCATTTAGCTTGCATCTTTTTAGGCATGCAGCGCCTAGAGGCAGCAAAAAACGAAATAAGTAAACAAAAACTGCATTTTTGAAACTCATAGTTGCACTTGTAAAGGCTTAACTTCTCTAAAACTCATGTCTTTACCTCCCCATATTTCCTTTAGCCTCAGTTTTAGCTTTAGATACCTCAGTTGGCATTTAAGGGTCGCGTTTTGTGCTATTGTCTTTTGTACTTTAGCTTTGTACGTTGAAACATTCAATGACTGACAGTTGACCGCGTTTTGAGTGCAACGACAACGAATAGTAACAACAACTAAACGTAATTGACACAATTGTTAGTAAACCGCTGATAGAGGACTGAATTACTGTAAATAGAAACTTTTGAAGCAACAATGCATTAAATTTAATGGAAACAGTGTCGCATTTCCGGGAAGAAATGTTTTGATTCATTTAATAAACATAGAAAGGGCTGCTTAAGTTTGGAACTTTGGCGCTTTCTTAATAGATATTGTATTTTGCAAAAAAACATCTAGTTTACACAGATAGTTTTATTTTATTTCACTGATTTCACATTGTATGTATGATATATTTACTTTTCTTGCCATTTTGCTGGCATTTTTGGCTTGCTAAAGCTTTTGAGAAAGCTTTAAGCTTCTGAGTAGCAATGAAAAGGTCTAATGAGCTTTCCCCACAATCTCCATCTCTTTACTTTTAGCAGGTTAATATAAACTCAATTTTTCATGCAAAGCTTTATTAGTGAAAGCTTACCCAGGAGCTTACATGAAAGCTTAGCCTTAAAGCTTTTCTACTTTCAAGATCAATTGCTAAAGGCAATTAGAAACATTTGGATTGCCACAATTAAGGGATGTGTCCGACTGTTTCAACTGTGAGGTGACACCTATATTTTAACTGATGAGAAAATCGTGCCTTTATCACTGCTTTTCTTTTTATAATAAATTATCCCAAAAATGCTTTTCGGCAAGAAAAAAGTACTAAGATTTATTAATGAGCGCCAAATGATAGTACTTATAAAACTTTCTCCTTTCAGAGATTACGTTTTTTACAGATTTTAAATAAGTTGAAAAAGATTAAAGCTTTCTGTGAGCTTAATTCATGGTTTCGAACGAAGGCCCTTGGAAAGAGCTTTTCTAAGGCTTAGTGAACATTCTTAGACTCTTTGAAGAACTGCTTAGGATTTTACTCAAGCACCCTCAGTGATAGATGTATATTGGGATGATTTTTCGTCATTCTTTGTAATTCGGTTGTCGGTTTATGCTTTTAAGGACTTAAGGGATCCGATATTCCGAGTTGTCCTTTCAAAATTTTTACTTCCTCAAAACCAAATTTAAGCTTTCACTACTGTTGTTTCCTAGAAACTTAAAATTCTATAAATTTTACGGCCGTTAAAATGCCCCCATACCTCAGCGCCTAAAAACATACTACTTTTTACTAATTGTATTATATAAATAAGAGATTTTGATTGAAGATTTTCAAGCATAAAGCAAAATTGTATTTGTTCAAAATTGAATTTATTGTAAATATAATTAAGAACAAATATTTTTAAGGTTGCATGTAATTGTTCTAAAAACACAATAAACAACAAGAGCATTTTGACCAATTCGCTTAAAATTTCTAAAAATATCTATGAGGTTTCCTGACAATAAATGAATTAGATAAATAATGCGATGGATAATAGTATTTTGTGTATTAAATGTCAGTAACCATATAATAAAAACCTATTTAAATGCAAATAATTTGATTAACAACAAATGTGGCATATGCGCCTAAAAGCTTGCCAAATTACATAACAAAATGTTTGATTAGATTAATGCTAAATTTGAGTATAAAGCGCATATAGCACACGAATTTATTCAATATTTTTTTAATTTTTGCTGCAAGAGTTAGAAAAATTTTCGAAAAAAAAACACCAATATATGTAGTTTAATATTTACATATAATTACAAATATATTTATTATCTTTTGTGCAACGAAACAATTCCATAACCACGTTGCTTCGCAATAAATTTACTACAAAAAAGGAAACAATTTCAATAAAATACAGTAAATGTAATTAAAAGTTAACGCGAAAATTATACGCATATTTTTTTTCATCTTTTATTGTCCTCGCATAATTTTGTAATTAAATCCATTATAACTTACGCAATGAAATGTCAAAAAACATTCGTTAACAGTGCACAGCAAAAATATGTTTACAAGCGATTACAAGCCAAGGTTATGAAAATGTATCGTTTGCTTTATAAATATTTATTTATGAATTGAAATCAAGACTCATGAAGACACCCTGTATGAAATGCGACTTGTTATAAATGGTCTATTAGCTCAGCATTTTATGCAATTATGCCTCAACTATTCAAGCTTCAAGTTTCAACATTATTTTTAACTGTATTTTACTTTTAAAGGACGAAAAGCAATGACAAGTAAATTTATTTGGAAGTAACTTCAAACTAGTTATTATAAAGCTAATTTGTAACTAGTTTATTAGTGGAATCTTTATGGCACTGTAAGCTAAAAAGCTTTTTCTGAATTAAATTGAAAAACTTAGCGATAAAATCTCGATAAAACTGATATATCCGATTTCACACCGCATGACTAAAATAAATTAAAAGTCTCCATTTTTGAAATGGCGCCTGAGCAGGTACTCATTTCAGCAGATGAATTTGTTATTCAATAAAACACTATCCCATGAAAAACTTAATCAGAGCCTAATACTGTATGGAACCAAACCGCATTTATCAACTACGTGAAGATATACTGAAGAACAGAAAAGTGGAGGTCAACAAACAGAAAGCAAACCCGGCAACGCTGCTAACAAAGTCGATCCCCATCATTCAAATAGATAGATCTACCTTACAATCAGGCACAAACAGATGAGTGAAACCGAATTGATGAACGCGGTACGTCGCTGGCAGCTATAATTTGCCAAAGGTAAAATGCTACATAACTTTCTAGATTAGAAAATAGCACAATGCTATCTTATTACTTCTCCTAACACTCACCGAACCGCTAGATAGCATTTCAATGGAAGGTAGTCTAAATGAAACACAAAGGTTGTTTAAAAAGCAACCACAATAACCAACACAACACAAGGCCGGAAAGAGAAACAGCCAATGATCAGTCGGCACGAACAGACTCGGCGAAACCAGCCATCTCTCGCGCCCGCCTATGAAAGCAATACTATGGTTACATTACATGTCAAGGATTCTACCAATAAAAATTTTGCACAGTCCGCAATTTTTTTAATCCTAACACCTCCTGTCCTGTGCACTAAGCTTCTGTCACAGCTCTTTGTCTAGTGTAGTCTTGGACTACGTAGCCCTTTAAGATAGTACAAGTTTTAACGTCCAAAATGAGTGTGCTCTAAATTTAGTCACTTTTCACTTTCTCTAATTTCGCACGTTAGCCTAAAAGTATGTCATGCTTTTCAAAAAGGAAAAATATTCTCAACAAAAACGAAACAAAAACTAGGGTGGCATATGTAATGCCTCTCCTTTTGTGCATACTTTTAGTACTTAGGTTTTATTGTATTTTCTTATTAGTTAACTTGCTGATAAATTTATGCTCCAAAGCCTGTTTGTTCTTTTAGCTGACCTTAAGGTGCCTAAAAGTATGCAATCCGACGCAGATTGCTGCAAATTAAAATTTCTGCGAAATAAAATAGATAATAATTTTATGCTTGGAGAACTTGAGAGCAACCACAAGATACATGACATAAAAAAGTGTAGATGTACACCTAAATTTACTGCATACTTTTAGGCACTCAATAAAAACGCTAGTTAAAAATATAAAAAGAGCTAAAAGGGATTTATTGGCATTTAAAGTATCTTAAACAACTGAAAAGCATGTAAAATACTGCTTTGAATAGAGCTATGTGCGTTTTTTGCATGTACATATGTCTTTATATTATTATACACCTATATTCATGTTTGTGTATATGTTTCCTGTCGTGTGTTGAGACCATTGCATTGTACGGCTTTCGCTGTCAAATACAAATTCACTTAAAAATGATGTGTCGACACACCTCCAATAATGGCAGCGGCAATAAAAATACTATGAAACGAAGATGTTAGGAAAACACAGCTGCTCAATTCAAAAGAAAAATGAGTAGGAGAAGTAAGATGATGATAAGAGGGCGAAGAACGGAAGGAAAACATAAAAGAGGTTGGGCATACACTTGAAAAAGCAGAAAGCCACTTTAAGTGCGACATCAGAAATCTGGTGGGAGACATACGACATAAACCGCCGTAGCAACCTTTCGATAAAAACGATTAAGAGGAGGAAAAAAGTAACGAGAGTTAGCTGTAAGCATTGAGTGCACATACGCTTTAAGCGTAAAATAGACTGACAAACACACAAACAAATAACCAACATTTCGAATAATAGGCTAACACCACGATAAATAGATAAACAAACAGAGAGACGATAGGCGAGATGATGATGACGAAAGTAGTGGCAGGAAAAGCGATGCAAAATACTAGAGCCGCTAGCTAAACTGGCGGCTATGAAGTCATGGGAGTTGGGAGTGGTTTAGGGACAAGTTAGAATGACACAAAAATCAAGATATGGGCGACGGGGAAGCTAGTGAGCTGCGGAATACAGCAAACAAGAGCGCTACGAACACAACAAGCAAAGCACTTGCGTGATTAATTGATAGAATTTGATGGCACTAAGCTTTAGGCGCACATAACTCTCAACGCCTAATATTAGGCTACAAACGAAAAATAACAGAGCAGCAAAGAAATTTCCTTTACGTGCAAGTTAATGGCACTTAAATTTAGCGGCAGCGTATAAAAAATGACAACAAAAGTCATGATTCTCCTTAAATGCCGGAAATACCAATAAAGCTCATTGAGAAGCTCACAAATTCAATGGCCCTGCACAACTTTGTAAATTGAAGTGGATTGGTATCATGTTTAGCTTCCATTTAACCTATTTTGTTCTACTGAAGCAAGCAGCCAAGCCTACTATTGCACGAAATGTATTTTGTTGTTTTTTACTTTTACTTTCGTGTTCGTTCTAAATTTGTTAGGTATTCGTCTATGTGCCATTTTTTAGCTATTCCCATGGTGCAACTATTTTGGGACATTTATTGTCCTTATTTTTATATTTTTAGGTTGTTTTTTATATTTTAGCTGCTTTGACTTTTTAAATTGGGTCACAAAGAGCTAAAATTTACTGAGAGCATGAATATTGATTTTATTTTACTTAACAGCGTAAAGTTTTACTACTTAAAGCTAAATTTGAATGATAATAGAAAGAGCTAACAATTTGATATTTTAACGCTACTCGTTTATTTTTTTGTAATCATTGCATACCTATGGGTGCTTTACATAAGATAGAAAACTAGACTTGTCAGGGAAGTGCGTTTTCCTAACCTTTAACCTATAAACATTTTAAAATTAATAACTGAATGTTATATAATACGCGCGCAAATCTCATCTTCATTGCATACTATTAGGAGATATGCATAATCCTGAAACTATATTTTTATAAACCCTGCATCTAGCGTGAAAAAAACTAAGATATGTCGATAATAAGTAAAAGGCTTGTAGAAGGACTCTAGTAATATTTGCATACTTTAGGCGTTTTAAACAATAAAGTTTCATTTATGAACCTAATACTTCTAACTTAAATACATTAACAGCAAAGAACTCACCGCTACCCTACAGCATCTGCTAAAGTTTAACATTGCCTTACACAGCTTCTCTGGTGGAGTTGAGATTATAGATATTTACATTGAGTCTGTAACTTTATTCACCACCGATAAAAAGTCCCATCTTAAAGTGACTGAGTGACTGTTAAAAAGACCTATTGTGTAACGGAGCCACCTAGCGGCCACTATTAAAAGTATCGCTACGATGTGGTGAACAGTGTTCGGACTTTAAGTTTTTTTACATACCAAACTATAATATGGTCGTCTAGTGTGTAGATTTTTTCTGCAAGTGTTTTTTTTCACCCTCGATTGCAATGATAGCTATTCAATTAACATACAACGAACAAAATACAAGCCAATTTAAATTTTCACGCAAAATTTTGTTCTCGCGTATTTTTTCCCGTTGAAAAATTCTCCAAATATTTTCTCCTAGGGAAAACTATTATTGGGGAAAAGGAATTGCTAATTTTTGAAGACAGCTGTTTAGCCAAATGACATTTCATTACTCATTTCTACTTTTGTTTAAGAAATTCAATAATTTAATTCTTGTTACGAATTGTTTTCAAATATAAGAATAAAATGCATAGTAGTGCGTTTCATAAGATTGTGTACAAAATTTACGATGAATTAGATACACAGAATCATTAACAGGGCAGTTTAGGAAGAAGTCTCCATAGAAGCGCAACTTCGCTGGAACTGCCTTCGATTCACAATGTATTTTGCCTAAGGCCCTGCTGAGTTCAACCCTTCTTCAGCTTTGCTTCTTCTGAGCCCTTTAAAAACAAATCTTTTCACAATTTCTCGACGATTTTGCTTTAAATTTCCGAACAGGTGTATCTGTTAGCATTACTTTTAAACGATTTTCCGTCAATTTTCGTTTGGAGAGAAATCAGTTTTGGCTTTGTACCATCTTCAGTGATCAATGTCATTGTTCTATCTGCTATTAAGTTGCCCTTTTGACTTTAAATAAAGATTATTATAATAGAATTGTAATATATTTTAGAAAATATTTATACAAGTAAGTATTCTTTCATTAAAAACACAATTAACTGCAATATCTTTGCTACGCTGCTTTAAAATAAACAAATAAAAAATGTCATAAAATATGTCAAGGAAATCTCCTCTTCACTTGCATTAACAATTACTTTCTAAACTGGATTCCCTTTTTCGAAAATTGTTCAGATTAACATGAAAGGGAGAAGTTAAAAAATTTCGAAGTTTTCGGAATAGAAGTGAGCCACTGTCTAGCGGTCGTAATATTGCGCTACATTTTTATATTTGATGTGTTCCACTAGCTTTTTATACACTAGAGCGTGGGTCTCCAAATATTTATAGTGATTGCCCTTTCGTATACAAAATGAGGTGGAGCAACTTTGAAAAGTTGCTTCTGTTAAGCTCAAAGATCTAAGTGGGTGCGCCGATTTTCGATCTTTTTTTGTTAAAAATATATATCTGTAATACCATTTTTTCCCCCCATGTCATTGGGAAGCTTCTTCGGAAAACTTTCAAAAGAGATGATTGGTTTCTCATATATGGTGACAGAAGCGGTGGAATCTCCTACGAGCTAAGACTTAAGGGGTGCAGGTCCGAACACTGGTGGTGAGTAGTAAGTAGCGATGTAAATTTGGTGGGCATGGGAAATGTTAATTTCCCTACAATGGGTGTTGAGCGGACTAAACGAAAATTTGCCAATTTAAAGGAAATTAAAAGATGCAACGTGGATACATAGGCAGTTCACCTAGCTGTCTTATTCGTCGTATGTGCTTTATTTTAATCAAATTATATATTTCAAAACTTGAAAACAACTTAAACTTTACGACTTTACAATGAATATGAGACTCTTGTGAATTGACCAATGACGAGTTCAGAAAAAAGTTAACAGCGAAAAAGAACCAGAGGACAAATAAGGAATAATAAAGGGTTGATGGAGAAAACATCGGACACGTTTTGTGCTCATGCCCTGCGCTCGCCAGGCTTAGACTCCACATATATGGAGTGATACAGCTATCAGATATAGAAGCAGCAAGTGACATAAAGCTTCTAGTATTTGTCAACGGACAGAGTTATTTTAGAACAAATGTCTTGGTTTTTGAAAGGGGTTTTCAACGAACGTATAGTGACTTCTGGGGACTCATTTATTGAGGTCCTCACTGACTGGCTAGTTGAACCTAACCTAGCTAGAATGCAATACCGAATATACGCCTCTTGCCTACTCAGCTGTTCCATCACCATCTATATTGCCAAGGCGTTTGGGGATTTCACCCATTCTTAATTTTTTTTGTCAGTCCTTTTTTTTTTTTTTTTCCTAATTAAAGAAAAATGTCACTGGTTATATTTTTATGATTCAAAACTGCTCTTGCCTTCTTATCAACAGCTTTGCATTCCTTTATAAATCAAAGCCAATCCAAAATCAGGCTAAGATTCAATTTCTACTCAACTTCAAACATTTCAAAATCATTAAATTAACTTCATTAAGTACCCACATACATTTTCTTCAAAACTCCGTTCATATCTGTAGTACATTTTCACATTTTTTATTGCATACTTTTCAGCGTGAATCACTCACTCCACTATACATACCAAATCAACCCTGAAATAGTCTGCCTGCAGTAAAAAAAACAAATTCCTCTTATCTAATTCCACATCATTTGACTTTTATTATGAAAACTTCGCTAACCCAACTCTTCAATATTTTCTATTATATTTACAGTTATCTGAGTTGGAGCAGCGCGTCATCGAGGCGGAAGAACGTGCAGAGGAAGCTGAGGATAAGGTAAGTGAAAAATATGCATTAAGTGTGTAAAATCCATGATAAATGTAAATGATGGAGAAAAGTTGCGAAAATAATACGCAATTTTTTTTTTTTATTATTCGAAAAATTTGGCATAAATTATTTAAAACTTTTAAATTGCAGAAAAAAGGTTGTTAAACTGATATTTCATGTTCTCACCTAAACATTTTTCAGTAGTTTAAAAATCCTCAAATTTTCATGCAGTGAACTCAAACCCCTTTTTGTGGGATGTGTGCGCCTTAAAGTATGTTTTCTTTTATGTAAAAGTAGCGTATGCTATAACAGCATCACTGTATGCTACTGAGTTACATACTTTTAGGGTGTCTTTCACCATTTTCTATTTGTGTCTACCTTAATCCTTAAAGCATTAACGTGGAAACCACGAAAAATAAATCAATACAAGCATTTTGCCTAATTTTACATACATAAATTTGTAAATCTTACAACATTCACTTAAGTTTCTTTTGGTGCGGGAAGCCCAAAAAATATATGGGCACGTGCCTGAGTGTATGTTAAGGATTTGTATCTTGTTTCATTAGTAAGCACTCGAAATTCACAAGTAGTCAAAATAATTTGTAAAATCGAAAAAGGGAGAGAGAAAAAATTTAAGTAAAAAATCAAGGGAGATTTTGAGAGCTTGTAGCTGATAGATGCTTGAAAGCAAGCTTTTGAAAGAATGTATGAGACATATGCCGCACAACTGGATCTCGTTTCAGATTACTAAACTTTGTGTATATTTGAAGTAGGGTTAGGCTAGGTTGAACTGGCCGGTCAATAAAGACCTCACATAGACTAAATGTGCCATAGTATTACCAGAGTTTGTTTGACGACCAAACGGAAAAACATCAAATATTTTTAGTTTTCTAAAACCTTGGTTAATTGCTGCCTCGAGATCTTAACACAGTGCCGTCCCTAGTAGCTGGAGCCTTGACCTCACTCACGCAGGAGACGAACACAGAATGTGCTCAACCGTTTCATTCTGCAGATCGCACTTCCGGTATCTGCTATTACTGACGAGTCCTAACTTATTAGTATGTGATGCCAGCAAGCAGTGTCCAGTAAGTATGCCCATCGTGAGCCTTAAGTCCTCTCGCTTTAGAGTAATGTGGAACTTTGTTGGTCTAAAGTTATAGGATTTGGTCACGCATTTTCTGTTCTATGAGTCACATGCGATTCCCGTCTTCTTTTCATTTCTCCCAAACCGATTGGGACATCTGCCTTTGATTCATCGAGTCCTGCAGCCTTCTTTGCCAACTTTTCGTTACCTTCTACCCTGTATAAACGAAAACCCATTATAGATGTATGGTCCGGCTTGAGTGAAGTTTTTCCAATGCTTCTATGCATTCTAGGATACTTCTTGATGAAGTGCTGTGTGAGGTTATTGCCTTGATCGCCTCTATGACTATTAATATATACACAGCTTAAACCCGCTTCCTTCAGAGTGTCTGTTCTTTATGTCTATAATTTCAGCCTGAAAAACGCTGCAGTAGTCTGGCAGTCCATAGGATTTGTTTATTTCTGAACCGACAGAGTAAACAGCTGACTCATTAATTTGGAAACATCGGTACACACGTTTATAGTATGTTCTACCATTTCTGCACCATTGTGTTAACCCTCCTAATCAGGCCTCAAGATGTCTTTGGAAGCTCAGACACCTCAGACACGGAACCATGTAGTCCGTTCTGCGTACATTTTACTGCTATACCTATTGGATCTGCAAATGGGTTGTGCGGAATGGCATGCAAGGCCGCTATCGGGGAAGTTTGCAGGGCTCCCGCTATGGAAATCATTGATAATCTGCTTACCCCCTCAAGTTGTTTAGTATATGTACGTACTTTTTTGTGTGGTTGTCCACCAAACTTGGATCCCATAGTAAAGTACGGGTTTGACAATTGCCGTAAATACCCAGTGTGAGAGTTTGTACGATAGGCCGTACTTGCATCCTAGCATTATCTTGCATTCATACAGTGCCAGAGGCTTTTTTTGCTCTCTCTTGCAAACGGGGTTTCTCCTACAACTTGTCTGGTATAACTCCTAAATACTTTCTGCTATACTTTTCCTGTAGGGATACCAAGCTAAGCCTTAGTCCAATAAGGGGCATTATATTTCCTAGTAAATAATACTAGGTTTTTCCGCCTTGGCGGTTAACCCGACTCCAGATGCCCAGTCAAGTACATCCCGAAGCGACTGATCTATCACTGAGCTGATTTTACCTGCCGCTTATGATAGCGTTTGATTGGGCCTCTGCCGAACGGCTTAAACAATTGGTTGACGACCAGTGCCTACAGCATTAGTGATATTACCCTGCGCCCACGCATACACTCCATTGCGACAAAATTGAAGCTAAAAATGGTTCGCATACAATTTCTCTCAACTGCTTTTAATTTTCAATTATACGTTATCTTTTTAAAAGCGCATTTTTTTTAATAGCTTGTCCTCTAACCGACTACTCATTGAAAGGAAAATTATGGAACAACAAAGCGCGCTTTTCTCTCTACCACATCCCTTCCCATAATGCTTGCATACAAGCAACTCTAAATCATAATTAAAATTAATGATGAAGTTGTGTTAATTATTACTCACATTAAGCGCAATAGCGGCGCCCAACATGCGGCGCAGACTAGAAAGAGCAACAAACACAAGCAGCAGGTAATTATCTATGCCAGCTCAACACCATGCAAGCGAAGGGATGTACAGTAAAATATGCATAGCAAACAAAGAACAGTTAACAGCAACAAAAAAAAAACATATATGCAATACTTTACTGCTGAAGCTGAAATACAACAACAAATTAATGTTGTGAGAGCTATTAGCGGCAAGCAAGCACTGTACTCTTACTACTTTGTGCGCACTACTCCGACTCCGACTTTTACTCAGCATCATTTCATATTAAGCATAAGAACGCGCAGCAACAAAAGTGATAGCAAAAAAAAAAAAAACAATTACAACAAAAGCATTTTTTGCACTCTCAGTGGCTGGCTTGTTGTTCACCAAACTGACTTACACTCAAACCAACAACAAAACATGATTCATTTCTCCTGCCACTCACCTCATTTCACTGCACACGAAACACTCTGAGGCAACCTAGCTACGATAGCAACAGTAGCAAACCGGAACTACGCATTAAATTCAGTGAGCGTATGAAGGTGTGAGTGTTTGTACATAAATTACTCTTTATGTGTATGTGTGTAGGTGTGTTGTGCATGCTTTGTAAATGCTCTATAAGCGCTGACATTTGGAATGGAGGTGGTGGTCGAGTTGAGACCGACTTTTGCGGTTGTGTTGCAGCATAACATTCAAGGATTTATGCCAGTTTACCTTTTTGTTGTTATTATTGCTGATTTGGCTGTTGCTTTGGTAACCTTGTAGTGCTAGCATCCCTGGCAATGAGAGTTCTTACACTTTGCTCCTCTTCGCCTTGCCTCCAACTTTATAAACGCAGGCAAGCCATTAACGTTGAACTTTGTTTCGCGCGCACCCACAGCTTTTGCTTGGTCGTTGTTGATGGGAACACGAAATGTGAGGGTGAGTAGAAAGGCACTTTTATATATGCATACAATGTTGTGTAAAAAATAAGCAACAAGCATTTCTTATTTTAATGTGAGTAAATTGTTCATTTCATATCAAATCGGCTTGGCAATTTTCTGCATGTAACAAGAATACTGTGTGCCGTGCCCTGCGCTTGCCAGGCTAAGACTGCAGCTATAAGCCGTCAGATCTAGGAGTAGCAAATGGCATAGGTCCTAGAAAGCTTAAGTATTTGCCAAAGGACGTAGTTATTTGATAACATAGGTCCTGGTTTTTGAAGGGTTTTCAATTTGGCGGCAGCCACCGTGGTGTGATGGTAGCGTGCTCCGCCTAGCACACCGTATGCCCTGGGTTCACACCCCGGGCAAAGGAACATCAAAATTTTAGAAATAAGGTTTTTCAATTAGAAGAAAATTTTTTTAAGCGGGGTCGCCCCTCGGCAGTGTTTGGCAAGCGCTTCGGGTGTATTTCTGCCAGATGCCGTTCAGAGTCGGCATAAAACAAGTAGGTCCCGTCCGGCCGATTTGTAGGGAAAATCAATAGGAGCACAATTGGAAAAGAAGCTCGGCCTTAGATCTCTTCGGAGGTTATCGCGCCTTACATTTATTTATTTTTTTTTTTCAGTTTGGTCGTTCAACAAACTTCTGGTAACACTACGGACTCATTCAGTCTATGTGAGGTCCTCATGGACCGGCCAGTTCAACCTAACCTAACGAGAATACGGGTGGAATTCTTGTCCATAGAAAGTGCGGCCTCCTATAAGCATTTGGGTCGATATGTGCTGCTGAAAAATATTTATGGGCCAGTTAAGAAATCGTGTCGTAAACCTAACATTGTGTCTTCGTTCTTCCTCCGTTGTTTAGGCGGCCTTTAATCCAACAATGGCTTACTTGTTCTGTTTTCTGTTTACTTGAAAGTGCAAAGTACCAATATGTTACCATCCAATTTGGATACGCCATCTTCTCAAATTATGTAGCGTCGCTCGGTATCGGTGAATCATTTGAACAGAAGTCTACTTTTTCCAGTATTACAATGGATCTATAAGGATTTGGGTCGCCTTTTACGACAGGCAGACAGTGTAAATATGGCAAATATTAACCCGTTTGGGTTAGGTAGGGGTAACTTACTAATAATTAAAACATGAAGAAGTGCCTTTGGCTTATCAAACATCTCTTTCCCGGAAGACCTGATCCCCATGACGAATGCAACTTTTCTAAAAATTTGTAGATTTGGGAGGAATAGTCGAATATTTAGTAGGACTTAGAAGCACACAAGAGGGTGTATAAAATGGAAGAAATTCTGAAAATTCTATACATTTTTTTTGAAATTTCTAAGAGCTTCCAAGCTGCTTGTTGCAATTTTATTGCACAACGCTGTTCGCACATGTGTATGTGTAGCTCGGTTTTAAGTTGAGTGTGAGAAACTGTTGAGAGTGGGGTATTCATGACAAACAATGCTGCTGCATTAACACGTCCCGAGGGTATTTTTCATTACGCAACCAACAACACCGTTTGTAGCTGCTACTCCCAGGCCAGAAAAAAAAAACAACAATAAATGGCAATCCGTGTGCTCACATCCTAACACGATACTTTAAATCATACAACGTTGTATTTGTAAACGTATGCAAATTTATTTTTATCGGAAGTTATTTAGACTGAATTGACCATAGGAAAAAGCGTTGGTCATTTACTTATCGTACGGTTTGTCCTTCATTTATCACACGAATCACCTTAACTCAGCCTCATTCTAAAACTCTATCCTCGATACTTGCCTATTTGCCTCATATCCTTCGGCAATTTCCTGCTGACCTTCTATTTTCCTACTTTGCGTTCCCTTACTCTGTTTTTCACTCCCTCACTTGCGCATCCGCCTGCCTCACCATTTCTCGATTATCTCCAACTCTGTTTACACAGTCCTGTTTAGGGTTGGACTAGCCTATTGTTCAACAAATTGCATTTACCTTATTGCATTTATTAAAGTATTTAAAAATTAATACTACAGAAACGCACTCCTTTGCCACAAGGGAATAAACAAAGCCTTAATCTCTCTACTCAAAGCTTTTGATGGTATTCTGTATGGTAGTAAGTATTCTTGTTTGCGAACATAAGCCCTTGTCACTCATAATATTTATTCACATGATTCGTTTGTCACATTGACTAGCTCACGCTAATCTCACTCGGCCTGAAATGAACTACTAAAAGACTCCCTTGGGTATTGAGCAAAATACTGGAAAATGTTTTGATTGGAGATTCTTCTCTTGGTTTTAAAGCGTACATTTAAAAACGCTGGTAGCATGCTCTCTTCTCATACTAAAGGTCCTGGGTCAAGTCCTGTAGTATCAAGTTTTTTGTTTTTTAAAACTCTGGAGCTACTCGCTCCGTGTTTTTAGTATTAGGGTATACTTAAGGAATTTATGTAAAGATAATTAAACTTTTCACTACTACGTGACGCCCCTGAACTTTTTAAGCCGTAGATAACACTTTTGATGATATCTCGCTAGAGCAATCTATGTCGGTCTGGTAATTTTTTTATGAAACACTTAGCCGTGTTAATTTTTTTTTTTATATCCTCAGATCATTCGTATACTAGTTCCAGCATCTCTCGCGTTTCGCTTCCCTTGCTAATTGTTCTCTTTTGCAGTTTTGTTGTGATACTAGAACTCTTTCAGGCACAGAAGCTGTTGTGAGCTTTTATTAACGTCTTGGTTAACATGATCTTCGTCAAAATCTTCTAAAGTCGCAGCAGGTTTTAGGTTATCCAAGATTCCTCTCTTACTATCTGGAATTAAGCCCGGTCCATTGGCATAGGGTTTCTAAACAAATTCCACTCTCTCTTCCTATTTTAGGGGATATTGAAGCGGATAAATGAATCATGGTCTCAGAAAGAAGGCCTGCCAAAAGCCCTTCAGTCACACATTGATTTATGAAGTAAGTTTTAAATCAAGAACATTACTCACCGCCCAAAATAATTATGAACGCTACGGCTTACCCTCCCATCCTAAAGTAACATTTTTTATACTCAGTTGAGCAGAGTTCACAGAGTATATTAACTTTGATTGGATAACGATTGGTTGTACAGGTATAAAGGAATCGAGATAGATATAGACTTCCATATATCAAAATCATCAGTATCGAAAAAAAATTTTATTGAGCCATGTCCGTCCGTCCGTCTGTCCGTTAACACGATAACTTGAAAAAATTTTGAGGTATCTTGATGAGATTTGGTATGCAGGTTCCTGGGCACTCATCTCAGATCGCTATTTAAAATGAACGATATCGGACTATAACCGCACCCACTTTTTCGATATCGAAAATTTCGAAAGCTGAAAAAATGCGATAATTCATTGCCAAAGACGGATAAAGCGATGAAACTTGGTAGGGGGGTTGACCTTATGACGCAGAATTGAAAATTAGTAAAATTTTGGACAATGGGCGTGGCACCGCCCACTTTTAAAAGAAGGTAATTTAAAAGGTTTGCAATCTGTAATTTGGCAATCGTTGAAAATATCATGATGAAATTTGGCAGGAACGTTACTACTATTACTATATATGTGCTAAATAAAAATTAGTAAAATCGAATGAAGAGCACGCCCACTTTTTAAAAAAAGTTTTTTTAATTCAAATTTTAACAAAAAATTGAATATATTTAAATTTCAAAATGGGCGTGGCTCCGCCCTTTTTCATTAGTTTGTCTAGAATACTTTTAATGCCATAAGTCGAACAAAAATTTACCAATTTTTCTGTGAAAATGGGTGAAATCGGTTGAAGCCACGCCCAGTTTTTATACACAGTCGACTGTCTGCCCTTCCGCTCGGCCTTTAATACGATAACTTGAGCAAAAACCGATATATCTTTACTAAACTTAGTCCACGTACTTACCTGAACTCACTTTATCTCGGTATTAAAAATGGCCGAAATCCGACTATAACCACGCCCACTTTTTCGATATCGAAAATTACGAAAAATGAAAAAATGCCATAATTCTATACCAAATACGAAAAAAGGGATGAAACATGGTAATTAGATTGGTTTATTGACGCAAAATATAACTTTGGAAAAAACTTTGTAAAATGGGTGTGACACCTACCATATTAAGTAGAAGAAATGAAAAAGTTCTGCAGGGCGAAATCAAAAGCCCTTGGAATCTTTGCAGGAATACTGTTCGTGGTATTACATATATAAATAAATTAGCGGTACCCGACAGATGATGTTCTGGGTAACCCTGGTCCACATTTTGGTCGATATCTCGAAAAGGCGTCCACCTATAGAACTAAGGCCCACTCCCTTTTAAAATACTCATTAACGCCTTTCATTTGATACCCATATCGTATAAACACATTCTAAAGTCACCCCTGGTCCACCTTTATGGCGATATCTCGAAAAGGCGTTCACCTATAGAACTAAGGATCACTCTCTTTTAAAATACTCATTAATACCTTTAATTTGATACCCATATCGTATAAACACATTCTAGAGTCACCCCTGGTCCACCTTTATGGCGATATCCCGAAATGGGAAATATAGAAATATGGCTTACTCCTTTTTAAAATACTCTTTAATACCTTCCATTTGATACCCATGTCATACAAACACATTCCAGGGTTACCCGAGGTTCATTTTCCTACATGGTGATTTTCCCTTATTTTGTCTCCAAAGCTCTCAGCTGAGTATGTAATGTTCGGTTACACCCAAACTTAGCCTTCCTTACTTGTTTCTTACTATAACTGAATCTTGGTTGAAAGTAAATTTTTTTTAATTAAATGTCGAAATTCCGCACGCAGGACCAAAAAACTTTCACCCACATGAGAGCCCTTATTCTTCATCGTATGAACGCTCCTTAAGAGTCAGAACGAGTTCCATTAGCTATTGTTCCCTATCTAACAGCATTACCGTCTAGCTCTTCAAGGTTTGCAGCTTTCTGTCAACCACCTTTGCGTCCCCTGTACCTAGGGCTTGGTTTTTTTCCGAGAGCTAAAAACTACTTATTATTCATTGCAGCTTCGCTAACCCTGTCTGTGGCATGATCGCTGATTTGTAAGACACAGTGCTTTCCCTCTGTGGTCGACTGTGCATCAATTGACTTCACCACAAATGGATGCCATACTTGTCTTTTAGTATAGTGAGGATCTACGCTTTATGTTTAAAATCAAACTGTGAGCTTGGCCCTTGGAGGTTCGATACCACTTTTTTTAGCCATAAGTAAAGTCTAGGATAGTTTATCGTCGTAATTTACACCGTAGAGTTGTGATTTGATAGCGCTTCCATATTACTTGAGTATGTCACTGAATAGATCCATCTACATAGATCTCCATCTTACCGTATCAGTTATCCCATAGGAACACCTAACATACGTCGCTCATCCTATCGAAGAAAGCTGGATTCAGGGCGTTAGCCTTTTTTACTTTCACCTAGTTGCAGGGTCGCAAGTGTGAGTAAACGCTCGCTTTTTAGACGGGGCTCATTGAATTAAGAAAATGGTCAAGCATTTTAATTTTTAACCGCCCAAAAAAATCTAAATCAAAAGACATTTCTTCTAAATTTTTTTAAATAAGAATTATATGTAACAAAAATATGATCCCTTTTCCTTTTGAGCTATTAAATCAGTTTCGTCTCAACTTTCAATATTATCCTTTCATTTTCAGCAAATATTTCCCGCAAATTTAAATTTCAAAGGTTGCTTTGGCAATAGATTTTGCTTTACTCACGATGCCTGAAATATTTTTCCCAATTAATTTTACTTTTCTTTCGTTACTTGGTTACTCATACACTTAATTGAATATTTGACATAAATGCTGCATACTTTTGGGGATAAAATCAAAAGGAACAGGACTTTAAGCTAACAAAGAGAAAGCAAGAGTGAGGTGATCGAAAAAAGTTTTGCAAATATATACAGCAGCGAACAGAAAAACAGCAGTGGCTACTATTTTCAGATTTTCCAAACAATTTTAATATTTTTGTTGCTTTAAGAAAAAAACTTCTTTAAATTTTGTTACTGAAACTACGTACTTTTGAGACTAGCAAAAGCTTTTTCGAAAAAATTTGAGAACTCGAAAAAATTATTAGAAAATTTTAAACTTTTTATTTGGAGTTCTATAAATTTTGTTGGTATGCAGTATTGAAGCAAACAGAAACATAGCAGTAGCAATATTTATGAAATTTCCTCAATTAAATTCATCTTTCTTTATATTTTCGATGATTTAAGAACAAAATTCTACGAATTTTCTTACTAAAACTATGCAAACCAATCTCAAAAATATTTTCGCAAAACTTCGAAAATTCGAAAAAATTTTGTACTTTTTATTTGCAGATCCCTGAATTTGTTTTAGTAGCAGTTCTGTAAGGTGCGATAACCACCGAAGAGTTTTTAGGCCGAGCTTCTCTTCCAATTTGCATCGTACTCCTTTCCATGTTCCTACAAACCGGCCGGACGGGACCCACTTGCTTTATGCCGACTCCGAACGGCATCTGCAAGGCAGTGAGTTTTCACTGAAGAGTTTTCCATAGCGGAAATACACTCGGAGTACTTGCCAAAAACTGCCGAGGGGCGACCCCGCTTAGAAACATTTTCTTCTAATTGATAAAACTTGTTTCTAAAATTTTAATCTTGCTTTGCCGGGGCGTGAACCCAGGATCTTCGGTTTGGTAGGCGGAGCACGCTACCATCACACCACGACGGCCGCGGTTGGTTGTTGGTTATTGGTCTCTCAAAATTCACATTGTTTATTTAGAGTTTTTTTCCGAAGGGCGTTTTGGATTTTCCTACATATAAAAAACATGTTTCACACTTTGTAAGGAGAAAGATCTAAAGCAACCTTCGAAAAAAAAAAATTGACAAAAATCAATGCGAATTTCGAGGGGCCTATAACTTGTACTTTTTGGACCAAAATGTTTTGGGCTAAAAGGCGCATGCTCAAAAACATTAAGAATACCTCCAATAAAAAGTTCGAAATTTCGAAAACGTTTTTAAGATTTGTATGCTTAGCATCCAAAATAAAAACTATTTGGGATATACAGTTCTAAATTTTCAAAAAATTTTATGTCTCGCACTTTGTAAGGAGAAAAATTTAAAACACCTTTCGAAAGAAAATTGTCAAAAATCAATGCGACTTTCGAGGGGCCTATAACTTGTACTTTTTTAGACTGAAGTTTGTTGAAAACTGCACGTTCAAAAAAACTCATAATCTCCGTTCCCAAGCTCGTAATTTTTTTTGCTTGATATCGAAAATGAAAATATCCCAAATAAAAAGTTCGAAATCAAAAAAAAATTTTTGAATTTTTCGAGAAAGTTTTAGAGATTAGTTTGCAAAGTTTTACCTACAAACGTGATACAATTTGCTTTTTAAGTATCGAAAATAAAATTGCTTGAAATAAATGTTTTCATACATTTAAAAAAGCAATACGATCAATCCCGATTAAATCATACAAAAAAGAGTTGAGTTGACATAATTTGAAAAAAAATTGTCAATGCTATTTTTCTGCGCGCTGCTGTATACTGCTATATACCAACGCTGTCTGTCTATTCTGGGTACATTTCTGTTGCTTTTTTGTTCATTTAAATTATTTTCTTAAATTTTTAAAATTCTACTTTTCTTTGCTTTTATATTTGAATTTATATTCTACGCATTATTTTCATACTAATTTTACTCTACAAAAAATTTCTCAAGTATTCTTCTCAGTGAGAAGTTCTCACTCTTCTAAAATATTTCAAATTTCAATTACTTGTCAAACAATCATACCAAGTTATTTGCGATTCTCTAATTGCACATTACTCAGAATCTCATAAGCTGCTTCATTTTATTGTTTGAAATTCTTTTCTGTTTCTTACAAACTCTGCAAGGATTTCATTTAATTTTAGCATTTTTTTTCCCAGTATAATTATTCCATTTGCTGTTTGTTAGACAATTCAACGTAACATTTCTTTTCTTTTTACTGTCTATTCATTTTTTGTTTTCCTCAACTAAGAAGTAAATTTTCTTTTTCCTCTTTCTTTTCATAATTTTTCTTTGTTTTGTTTGCTTTTTATTTATTTTTTTTTCTCGCCACTTCCTTCTCGGTTTTATGTTGACTATCTCATTGAGAGCAGCAGTTTTTACATTTAATCCTTCGAAATGGTTTTCCTCCTCTTCATTTCCTTTCCATTCAGTTATTGAAGCCATCATTTTGTCCTTCCTTTCATTCTTTTATTTCTTTTTTTCTTCGGACCCCCTTACAGTTGCCGGTCATTATCTATCTCATTATGTTGTTGTTCAGAAAATATTAGTCATTTGCTTTACGTAAGTATTTAAATGGTTTTCTTAATTCAATATTCCTGGCGGAAAGAAGAAATGCATTTAGTTTTAAGAAGCTCAAGAAAACGAATAAGATTGTTACTTAATCGCTACTTTCTATTTATTCAAAACGATGCAACAGCGGTCTTCCGCATACGTAATGGAACCACCCTAATGTGCTATTCGTTTTCAGATAAACTTCTTTGATCTCTTTTATTTTTGTATTATTGGCTAAGCATTTTGGAAATAAGTGGCAATATATTGAAGTTATATCCGAACGAAGCTTCTAAAAGCTATAATAGCTGTATTTCGTTGCAAACTATTACAATTAAAACACTAGCTAGCTTACCGAATTGCATGGAAAGCAACAATAAAAAGTAATCGAGTTGAGTATGTAATTGTCGACTGATAGTGTTGTAGTGTGTTGCATATTCAAAAATAGGGCACTATTGTGAACGAGCGAATGAAATGAACATACGAATGTGCAGATAAACAAAAATAACAAAATAACAGCGTGCTTAGATTATGGAGGGAACACTTCTCTCCTCTCCTAAATGGAGGCAGCAATTCACCGCGCAGAGATGAAGAACCCGATCCCACAATCGATGATGATGGAATATATGTCCCCCCGCCCGATTATGACGAAGTTAGAATAGCAATAACCAGATTGAAAAACAACAAGGCCGTGGGCGCTGATGGATTGCCTGCGGAGCTATTCAAGTTCGGCGGCGAGGAGTTGGTAAGGCGCATGCAGCAGCTTCTTAGCAAAATATGGGCGGACGAAAGCATGCCCGACGGTTGGAATCTAAGTGTTCTTTGCCCAGTCCACAAGAAGGGGGATACTGCAAAATGCACCAACTATCGTGGAATCAGCCTTCTTAATATCGCATATAAGGTCCTTTCAAGTGTATTGTGCGAAAGATTGAAGCCCACCGTGAACCGGCTGATTGGACCTTATCAGTGCGGCTTCAGACCTGGTAAATCTACCATCGACCAGATTTTCACAATGCGCCAAATCTTGGAAAAAACCCGTGAAAAGAGAATCGACACACATCTTCGTCGACTTTAAAGCCGCCTTCGACAGCACGAAAAGGAGCTGCCTATATGCCGCTATGTCTGAATTTGGTTTCCCCGCAAAACTTATACGGCTGTGCAAAATGACGTTGAGCAACACCATCAGCTCAGTCAGAATTGGGAAGGACCTCTCCGAGCCGTTCGAAACTAAACGAGGTTTCAGACAGGGTGACCCCCTATCGTGCGATTTCTTTAATTTGATGCTGGAGAAAATTATACTAGCTGCAGAACTTAACCGCACTGGAACAATATACTATAAAAGCGTGCAATTACTGGCATATGCTGATGACATTGATATCATCGGCCTAAACACCCGCGCTGTTAGTTCTGCTTACTCCAAGCTGGAAAAAGAAGCGGTAAAGATGGGTTTGATGGTGAATGAGGACAAAACGAAGTACCTGCTGTCATCGAGCAAAGAGTCAGCGCATATGCGCCTTGGCAACCACGCTACTGTTGGCAGCCATAATTTCGAAATAGTAAAAGACTTCGTTTATTTGGGAACCAGCATCAACATTAGCAACAACATCAGCACTGAAATCCAGCGAAGAATCAATCTTGCCAATAAATGCTACTTTGGACTAGGTAGGCAATTGAAAAGTAAAGTCCTCTCTCGGCGAACGAAAATCATACTCTACAAGTCACTTATCGTACCCGTCCTGCTATATGGGGCAGAAGCATGGACCATGACAACAGCAGATGAAGCGGCTTTGGGAGTGTTCGAGAGAAAAGTTCTTCGAAAGATTTATGGACCTCTACGCGTTGGCGATGGCGAGTACCGAAGAAGATTTAATGATGAGCTGTACGAGCTATACGCAGACATCAACATAGTCCAGCGAATTAAAACGCAGCGGCTGCGCTGGCTAGGCCATGTTATGCGAATGAAAGATGATGCTCCGGCCAAGAAAGTGTTTCTATCGGAACCCGCCTATGGAAGCAGAGGTAGAGGGCGGCCCCCTCTCCGTTGGAAGGACCAGGTGGAAAACGATTTAAACTCCCTTGGTGTGACCAATTGGCGCCGGTTGGCGGAGCGAAGGAGCGACTGGCGCGCCTTGTAGGACGGCCATAACCGTTTAGACGGTTAAGCGCCAATTAAGTAAGTAAGTAACAGCGTGACGGCAGGGTGACATACATACAAACAAACACACGCATTTCATGTATTTTGTTTTTGTAATTCTCTGGTTGAGTGTCAAAAACATACTGCGCTAGAAGTAGAAATGTCAAAGGAGCTAAAAAAAGTAACCATCTGTATGGTTTTGCCATAATGAAACTGTTTAGCTAGTTGGAGCGTTTTTTTCGAGCTCGCGTAATAAAAAAAACCCCTAATATATATAATATATTTAATCTAATAATTTGGGTATGTCAGTAACAGGTTAAAATTTGTTATAGAACTAAAGGGTTAAAATTTGTACTGAGAAAACTTACTATTTATTATTACTATTTTCTGAAATCAAATTCTTATACAAAAAACCAATAATTGGATTTATAAGACGTCGTATACAAATATTTTCTTTCAAGAGCGCCCAACATCGGGCCCAAATGTATTGAGTTTATAGAAAAGCATTCTTCAGCTGAATTCTTATAAGCCACTCTCACTTTTCCTTATCAATGTTCCGATTTTGCTTCATTAAGGATAACACTCTCCTATCTCCATACAACTTTTTCGAAAATGTATAAGAAATATATGATAAACTAAATGGCGTTTTCATGCGGCAGCCGCGTTATTCGTTTTCTTATTCCAAATGTTTTCGTCTGACCTAGCTAGCGAAGCCTTCGAGCTTTTATTTCTCTGCGTTAAGCTCCTAATATTTATGGTTATACCTCCTTAAATTCTCTCCCCCGGCATCACGGATAGGGCCGTATAATAACTTTTCTCTCAAACATGCCAAGGGCCATCCCATAGTCTATCGACACAGTCCATGCTTCCGAGCTAAACATAAGGACTGTTCTTTAAAAGCATCATATCTCTGTTGTGGGTGGTTCTAACACTTCGAAGTTTTTACTGTAGATGTACTTTAATATATCATCCCAAAATCTTGTGAAAAGCGCGTTTTTGAAAAATCTGTTTGTTAGGGCCTTTGTGAATTAAAGTAACGGTATGGAGCTCTTTTTTTTTATGGAGCTCTTGTCTAAGAAACTGGCTTCCTTAAAAAAGCTAAATAAATTCGATAGTACTTACGGGCGTCGTAACAAGTCATTGCGCTATTGCACCAATACTCCGACGATGGCGCATACCAAAAAGCTCCCTCCTCAGAAGCTGTCAGGATAAGGAAAGCGGAGCGAGGAATACAGACCCGTGCGACCACCTCTGGGCTATCTCCTGAAGGAAATCGAGTAAAATAAGATTAGACAAACAGGCTTGCTGTGAACCAACCGAGATAATTGCGAGGCCTCAAGGTCCTTACTTCAATGTTTGGATAGAAGAGGAACTAGCATCCTTCATAGGCGATGGCGCATACCAACTTAGTCCCTCCGCAGAAGCTGTCAGTATACAAAAGAGGGAGACCACTAGGCAGTAATCTGGTGTGACGACTATGTCGCCACCTGGCACTCACTAATTTCCACGCACGCCGTCTTAACCTTACCTAACCCAACCTTCTCTTTATCTCTCTTTCTCACCCTTCTTCCCATTTCCTGATTTGCCTCTTCTTACGATTCATCTTTCTCGACAGCGCTTTTTTCGTGTTTTTTTCCGATCTTTCTCTTTGTTCTCCTTTTTTCTTGTTATTCGCTCCAATATCTTTCCTCTCAACTAAATGAACATGTTATGGCTCATTGTGCCTATTTACCTATCTTGA
Organism: Eurosta solidaginis; assembly: GCF_040869045.1. Lineage (NCBI taxonomy): Eukaryota > Metazoa > Arthropoda > Insecta > Diptera > Tephritidae > Eurosta > Eurosta solidaginis. The sequence continues at coordinate 12,069,283 of NC_090322.1, forward strand.
ATAATACAGAAAGAACTCTGCCGCTTATGTTAGCGTAAAATTTCTTGAAGCCCGGAATAACTTTAGTATCAAAATCAAAACACTCTTACACCGTTAATTTTACCCGATTTTCCACTTCGACATTGCTCCATCCGGAGGAAACATACCCTTAACATTAGCTTTGTCATTGATAAACTTTGTCTTATCTCTTTACAAAATCGATTTATTCGTAAATCGACCAACTTTTCCAATGCTTTTCCGTTTTACTTTTCGCTGCATAAACTTTGCGTTTGCCAAATGGAAAGCTTTCACGCTTAAAACTTTCCCCGCTTTACATTGTACAACTTTGCATTCTCGATTTGGTTTTAAGTGTCTTTGGAAGCTATGTAGCAACTGCATCACTTTGTAATGCTCCTAAGGTCGTTAAAACTCTCAGTAGTAGCCGCAAAATTTCAAAGTAATGGATAACGTTTAAGTTAAGCGGATTTCATGTAGTATCAGCTGCTGATGATGCAACAAATGATGTTATCTCAATTAAATAAAAAGATGATACAAAAATTTTAAGGACTACCTCTATATAAATGGACCAAAAAATAGAAGGCAATTTTTCCTTTAATACAGACATAATCTTGTTGAATTTTGACTAAAAAACTTTAACAATAGCTCTTGTAAAAGAATTTTGGGATTTAAAACTATAAAGGTGGAGCGCAATTTAAGGCAAGCCATGCACTTGGGATTAACTAATTGATTATTTAAAATTTAAGCATGCGCTCTACTTTATAACTTTATATCCCAAAATTCTTTTACAAGAGCTATTGTTAAAGTTTTTTAGTCAAAATTCAACAAGATTATGTCTGTATTAAAGGAAAAATTGCCTTCTACTTTTTGGTCCATTTATATAAAGGTAGTCCTTTAAATTTTTTTATCATCTTTTTATTTTCACGTTTTTAGTGCTGCCTACAAAAAGGCATTTGGAATTTTGGGTTCTGACTCACGGCCAAAGTTTCAGGTCTCTAGCTCACCGGGAAGTTACTTAAAAATCGATCGCAATATTCCCTGCGTTTTTTCAGGGATCTTCAGGGATTTTCGTTTATCTCGATTCGTTTGCCACCTGGCGGTATTTTCTTTTCCACGAATTGTAGTGCCATCGACTCGCAAACTATGTGCTAAGTTATTAGTCTCTAGGTGACCGGGAAGTTAGTTAGAAATGGATTGAAATATTCCCAAATCAAAACTAATTTTCTTAATATCTCGATCCATGCGCCACCTAGCGAAATTTTTTTGATCAAATATTGCATTGTCACCGAGTTCTGACTCACGGCCTAAGTTTCAGGCCTCTAGCTCACCGGGAAGTTACTTAAAAATCGATCGCAATATTCCCTGCGTTTTTTCAGGGATCTTCAGGGATTTTCGTTTATCTCGATTCGTCTGCCACCTGGCGGCATTTTCTTTTCCACGAATTGTAGTGTCATCGACTCCCATACTATGTGCTAAGTTTCAAGTCTCTGCATCACCGAGAAGTTAGTTAAAAGTCGATCGCAAAATTTCCATTTTAAAACAAATTGTCTGTATATCTCGATCCGTGTGCCACCTAGCGGATTTTTTTCACTTGCAGTGTAATGTCTCCCAGATCTGAACTATGCTCTAAGTATCAAGTGTCTAGCTCAACGGGAAGTTACCGAAAAAGACTTTTACGTGGGTCAAAAATTCGTATGGAAATGAGGGGACAAACATGAAAGCGACTTAATATAAAGGTATAAAAAATACTGATTTGTGTGCCACTGTCTGTTAAAATAGGTATAAGGACAAAGTGAAAGAGTTTGAAACTATAATGACTTCTGAAAAAAAAAGGGGAAGATTTGACACAGTTGTAAGCTCTAGTTTGAGTTTCTAGTTAAACGTATTGCCTATATTGATATTTAATTTTTTTAATAATTCGGAAATAATCGTCTTTATGGACTGTATAACACTTCGTATTGCCCCAGTCCACTTCACTCCCTTGATGGTAATGGTCACCACACCAGGGAGTACATGGGAACTTTTGACATGGTCGATCACGGCCCGTTACTGCAAGACTTGGAAGGATCTACCCTTCTACCTAGTTTCAAAACGTGAACCGCAAACTATTCAAGTTTAGGAACGCTACATCCATTTTTGCAATCTCGAAGTTCTCTTCGCCACCAGAAAGAGCTACCATCTTTTCCTACGCTCATGACTGCACGCTAATAGCAACAGGTGCTGTCCTACCATAGATAAGCTATACTCTAAAATTAAGAACTTTCTCCCTAGTCTTTCCGTTTTTTTTTTGGTTAAGAAAAAAATAACTGGAAGAAGCAACAGGTCTATACAAACACCGCGGCCAGAACTTCCACAGATTGTATTCTTATGGCGCCAGAACAACAACTCTCATTAAGGCGATAATTGAATTGCTGGACAAACAGTTTTTATTTATTTCCCAGAAACCTAGATATCCTAACAGAACCCTGATTGGTATAAGGAAACATAAGGATATAAGGAGCTAATGCATGCCGTTTGAGCCAGAAGAGCATAAAAAGACACTCTGCCTCATGCACTAAGAGTCGACAAAGTTTTATGCCGGTAAATTGCGGTTTCCTGGGGGGATGCGTATCAATTTGGCACAACTTCGATCTCGCTCCTGTAAAAGATTAAACTCTTACTTATCTGGAATCGAGTCCGACATACAAAATATATGTTTGTCCTGCATGTAGGGCGTCCCCACATGATAACAAGCACCTTTTCACCTGTAAAGTGGATCCCATGCTCTAACACCGAAGTCTCTTTGGTCCAACGCTTTTGAAACTGTAAGTTGCATTGGTCTTAAGATCTTGATAACCATTTGTGAATATCGCACCTATTGTATGGGGCAAAGCAGTGCTTCAGGAAGAAAACGACCGGAGAGAGATAAATGTAATGCATCTTCATTATTGCTATCATAGCGATATTCGTACCAAACTAAGTGGCCAATTGAGTTTAACGGCCTGAGCTTTCCACAGACTTGAAGGAATTTAGCCTCAAACACAGTATTTGAAGATTGAACTTTCTTTGCTGGTTTTAGATGTCTAAAACCACCTCAAGCCCAATCTCGTAAGGTCTTTTGCCCATTCGAGGCCCTCAGCTGTTTTTTTAGCTTAGGTAACATATTTTAAGCAACATTATCTATGCAAAACTCATAAATGGCAATGCCTTGTCTGTGGACTACAACCTGCTTAACGAGAAAATATCCTTTCTGAGTGATTGAATCCACGTTTTACTCTTTAAGGGTTGCACTCAGCTATTGCCTGCGAAGAGAGTTGAAAACTTTTAAACAAATAAGCGCTCCGTGCGTAAAGTTCATAAAACTCTATACAAAGAAAAGGCAATTGTAGTGACTTAGTTTAAGGGTTGAATTCCACAAACCGATTTGACAGAACAGAATGAAAGAATATTAAAACAAAGGATATAGCACAAATTGAATGGGATGTTGGCGAGCGTGTGAAGATGGGAATGAAGAAACACTCAGATGCAAGGTTAAAAGTAGCAGCATATAAAGCAAAAACGGAAAATGGTGAACAAATTTAGAGGCGATAGACTAAAAGTTCAACTTACATGTTGCATAAATATCATGGTAAAATTTTAATTGACATGGAAAGCAATCAGAGCGAAAGAAGTTTATGATGGCCTAAAAACCCACCACTAAGGCGAACAAGTAAGTAAGTAAGTAAGGCGAACAAACTACTGCTACCGTGCCATGGCATTCAAATGCGAGTTAATCTGAATTTCTTCCAACCGCTTCAGTTAAGGATACACTCAGAAAAAAATTTCTCCCGATTGAAGAAATATGGGAATGAAATGGTACTTAAGAAATTTTTTCCTCATTCGCATGGCCAAATTTCTACAAAATGAGGAAAAGTTCTTCAAATTGAGCAATTTTTCCTCATTTTGAAGAAATTTTGGCCATGCGAAGAGGAGTGTATAGATTTGGAGACTACTGTCGGCTCCTTTGCCGAATAAAATAAAGTAATAAAAAAAAATCATATGTATTTAATTAGCGAGCTTTGCTCATATTGCTTTATACAATGGTTTTTGTAATTGATATTAGAGACCAATTGTACAGCGAACAACGGGACATTCATATGGCTTAGCAGATAAAAAGGCTTGCACTGATATGAATGTTGGAGATTCGAGTTCAACGCTCAGCTCCCGAAAAGCTAGCTGATGAAGAAGTGAAATTCAGAAGCATGTCCTAGTAACCATCGTCGTTTGTAAACTTACAATTTTTCTCTAATATCAATAATAAAAAAAATGTTTAAGTTGAATGGTTTTATTGAAAACAATACTTACATGAACTAATAATAATACTAAAAGCTAGAAAAGAATTAGATAGGTCCTAGGTACTAGTCTTCACACTCCTCATCAATCTAGGGCGTTGATCAGCCAATTAAATAAAAGTGTTGGGCACGTGAAATTTCTAAAAATGTGAGGTATGGCATAACCTTATAAAGTTAAGTTGGTCATATATATGACTGTCAATTTGACGCGTCCAACGCTTTTATTTAATTGTCTGATCAATGCCCTAGATTTATGAGGAGTGTGATGACTAGTACCTAGGACCTTCCTAATTATTTTCTAGCTTTTAGTATTATTATTACTTCATGTAAGTATTGTTTTCAATAAAACCGTTAACTTAAAAATGTTTTTATTATTTTATTTTCAAGTTTTTAGTCTTCATTTAATTGCCTGGGTATTGTCACCTATCGGAGTTTTTTTCTTATTATTACATTGTCATCGGGTTCTGAACTATATTCCAAGTTTCAAGCTTGTAGCTTATTGGGAAGTTACTTAAATTTCAATCACAAAATTCGTGCCGGCCAGCCAGCCACCCTGTCAAGTCAAGCTAAATAAAACCGTTTAAAAACAATTCTCGGCTATTTCGGTTCGCTTGATCTGGTGAACGAGCTTTGTGATATCTTCCTGTTTAGTTTGAATATTGACTTTCATTTGCTGTTGTTGTTGTAGCGATAAGTACACTCCCCGAATGCCTTGGGGAGTATTATCGATGTTTGATGGTCCTTTTCCGGATGCAAATACGGTTCGTTCCGGTAACTAGCACCATTTAGGCACCAGCCCGACCATCTCAGGAACGATTTAGTATGACCACATGAAAACTTCACGAAATTTCGGCAACGAAGGTGTTGATGTGATGTCCCACGCCTAAAAGCCTCCCGAAAATATCACTGCGACCATATCCCTAAAGTTACAAGAATGTGTCAAACAAAGGGTTACGGTCGAACAAGTTACATTTTCACGTATGTGGGCATCCACTGGTAACTGCTTCAAGGCTCCGGATAGTGCGACAATTAGTACGAGACTTACCCATACTACATGACCAATAAATGGTATCTTAATAATACAACTCTATCACAAAGGGAGTGAGACAGAGCCTTAAGTTTTTATCACATGGTCAATATACTCTGAGAAATAGTCATGTTTGCAAAACGGGGTTCACGTAGAATGGGTACGTTCACTTATCGTCCTGTATGCTATTTTGAATTGTATGAGAGCTGTGTTTAGTCACATAACAAGTTTTGATTTTAAGCACTGGTTTCTGGTGAACAAGCAGTGCTACTATGTTAGCCTTCTAGTCCAGTCTTCATGTTAAGCGGGATGTTGGTGCCATTAAGTGAAGCCAGTCGAAATTCCCTCCGTACTTCAAACGCAAAATGAGTAATAAACGCGTTGCCGAAGATCTTGAGGGTATGAATTTTGGCACAAATAAGTCTGAATAAGAGCGAGAACCGACGTAGCTAATTACAAAAACGGAAGCTATTTGACTGAAAGTCGAAGTCCCAAATGCTAGAAGACTCTTCCTATGCCTACTTAAGCAAAAACCCATTCTCATAAAATGAGAAGAGTTGAAGACTACATATCAATAATTTATGCAACTTTTGCAAGATTGTTCCACTGTATTGTTCAACATGAGCTCGCGCCTACTTTGAGACTCAGTTGAGCAACGAAAATTAACATAACCGTGGTGTATTTAGCATACAAGAGAGCGCACAAAGCAATGGCGAAATGAGTGAGTACAAACTTTAAAGGAATTTTTTGTTGTCTATGTTGATGTTCGACGCCGAAGGCTCGTTTTTTCTGTCGGGATAGTAGAAGGCACTAAAACTAGTATTTTACAAAGCAAGCAAACGCCAAAAAAGTGTTAGTAATAAATTTTATAATTTCTTTATTTTCTATTTATTTACATGAATTTGATAAAAGCAAAAAGTACGCAATTTATGAGGTGCCATAAAAATATTGCAAAATTAAAAAAATTTATAATTTCAAGTGGTGTGAACTAAAGCTGCGAAAAAAGTGAAAAAATCGAAGTAAGCGATGTTGTGAATGCAAATTTGTGGATAAAAGTGTCTGCACCGTGCATAAAATACTCACTTTTTTCGAAAAGCTCGAGATCCAATTAATAAAAAAATGGGAAGACCGAAGACATTTCACCAGCTCCTTGGTTTTATGTAGAGTCTGAAAACGTGAAAGAAAGACAAATTGCGAAGTGAAAAAATTTAATTAAAACATTTTCGAAAAGCACTCAATGCTATGAGTAAATAATTTACAAAGTGCAAAATTAATAGATCATAGATAATATGAATTTAGTTTAACTTTTTCAATGTACTTAAAGTATCTTCAAATTGCTGTGCAATAAAGTTAGCTAAATTCTTTTGAATCCTACAGGAAGACCAAACATATTTCTTTAACAGCAGCCCACTTGCAACCCCTGAAAGCGTATACCACACTTCACTTCACTCATACATACACAAACAAACAACTGACGACACAGCCATAAAACGCGTCAGCGGCTCCCAATACATTGAGCTGTCGCAAATCAAAAAACGATTTTCCTCATTATTATGTTATTGTAAATTAAAATAGACCCTGATTAAGGGGCGAACATGTGTAGAAAAGCGTAGGATGAAATAAACCTGTGCTTCTAAATAAAAAGTCGGTCGAAAACGCCACAAAACTGTAAAGGTTTTCCTTATAACACGGCATCTAAAAGGGTAACCCAAGCAAAGATATCTTCATAAAAAATAAAAAAAATTTTAATTAGTTGGATTCTTCTAGACGAACCCCATGTATGAAAGAAAATAGAAAAATTCTGTTTCCAGCGTTAATATTTTGGCCCGAACTGTGGTTAGTAATATTAAATTGATAAATTTTGTATACCTTACATGACAAGAAATCGTATTGCAACGAATTTAGGGAAATCCTGGTTATTATTCACCATCTGCTAACGTTCGAAAAGCTGAACTGTCTAGTAAATAGCTCCAATATTAAGATTGCAAAATGGTCTTTATTTGTACTACTTTGGGAGTAGTACAATTATACTTCAATATCACAAAAGCGTGTTTTAATGAAATTGATTACTGATTCCTCAGCTTGCACTGCTTTTATACTCTCGGTTTTCTCGTTCACCCATTTCTCCTAAGGTAATTTCGCGAGGTTGTATCTCGAGAACAGTTGTATCTCATGCTGCTTGGTTACCAGCCATATACATGTATATTTTTAGTTTATGCTTTTCTACTAGCCATATGCGTTTGTATGTGTAAGTAACAACTATTAGCTGATGATTGATGTGTTCATGTACACAAGTGAGGCTTGATTTAATGTTTTTGTTGTTGTGATTATTTACTAACAACATAGTGATGCTTTCAGTATGTTAAGTTTGGTCCGATATTTCTCGAAAATTGTAAGTCATTGAAAGAGATGAGTTATGTTCGTCTGTCTGTTTAAACACAAACTAGTCCGTAAATTTTTGCAATATCTTACTAAAATTCAGTGAGCGGGTTTATTTGTGTTTTCGATTAATCATTTGTCAGAACCGACCGAATCGGACCACTATAACATATATCTCCCATACAGCCGGTCTCCCGGATAACAAGATTTAAGTAATTTCTTCCTCATTTTATTATGAAAAAAATCATAAAGATCGGTCGTATATGTTATATAAATCCCATATAACAGAATGTGTAGTTTCTGTGCATTTTTGAAAGTTCATCAGATTATTGTCAAAGACAGTCCCGTCTTTAATTCAGTTGCTTTCGCTAGAAAACGATAGCAAAGAAATTATCTTTAAAAATATCGAAAACGAATGAACAGATCACTTATCACAGGATTAGAGAAACGTAACTAAACTCGGAGTGAGTGAAGAGCGACCCCGCTTAGAAAAACCACGGCGGCCTTTGTTTTAGGTTGCTTTTACGTTTGTCCACGAATTGCAGTACGAATTCGCGGTCTCTTGCTATGGATTTTTGTGTAACTTCCAGTAGGTCTAGAATCTTGAAACTTGGATCGTACTTCAGAACTTAATGATAATGCAACATGAAGTTAAAAAACCATCACTAAGAGACGCAGGGAACGTGATATGTTATAAACTCGTCCGAATTTGGAAACTTTCGCGGTCAAGATATAAGTAACTGCGTAGTAAGCAGGAGACTTAAAACTTTGAACATAGCCTCGAATTCGAATAAAATGCAATTCGAAGTAATACATACACCAAGATGGATCAGGGATCGAAATATTCAGAGATCCTTGGAAAATCCATACAAAGTTAATGGAATCTTGCGATAGTTTTTTAAGTAACTTCGTATTGAGCTAAAAACTTCAATTAACGTAGATCATGGCGCGGCACGTCGAGAACCCGTTGACAACATATTAAATAAGAGGAAAAATTCCGATAGGTGGCCCGGGCATCTATCAAGGTCGTTTTCCCTAGAGTAAGACTTGAAGCTTTATTCAATATAACAGCCTTTTCAACAGCTCCATTATTGATATTAGAGAAAATTGCACAGCTTTACAATGTGCAGGTCGAAGTTAAGCTTCTCTTAACTTTTCTTCTCGAGTTCATACTGAAATGCAAACCAATGCCCCAAAACTAGGGCTAGTGTGATAATCCACGCAACTACCTGAAGACCTGTATTGGTAATGTGATTTTGCTCTAAGTGCTGTTTTATTAAAACAAGTAAAGGTGTCTAAGTTCGGGTGTAACCGAACATTATATTCTCAGCGTGAGCTTCAATTGTACATTTCGTTTCAGATAAAGTACTTTTCTACATAACAAGTGGCACCGCCCGTTTAAAAAAAATGTTTCCCCATTTCCTCTTACAATAAAACTTTATAAGTGAAATATTATTGATTCAAAACTATTTTTTGCTAAGTTATAGCTTATTATTCTAGTCTA